>NW_020955991.1:0-139454 GCF_003031625.1 Empidonax traillii | reverse complement strand
GGTGAGAAATATTTTTCTTTGAATTTGTTAGTTTCCTGAACTGTGAGTGTTTATAATGTAAACCCTACTTGTTAATGAAGTTTCATATACATCTGCTACACAGTTACAAGTAACTAACTTACCAGATGAATGTAAATTGGGAAAATGGTGTTGTAGAAGCCAAAGGTCACTCTCTATTCCAGTACTAAATTCATTGTAGCCTGTGGATTTTTTCTGTATTTTCAGCACCATGATTTAGAAACAAAATCCGTTTCTTTATGGTCGTCAGATCCCAATACTCTAGCAAAGAAGTAAAACCTGCAAATAAAAGTAACCTGAAGAAGCTTCAGGTGAAACTAAGTAACTGTGAAAATGTAAAATACTTGATATCGTGGAATTGTTAATAAAATTACTGAACAACTAGAAAGTCTCTAGCACAACAGAAAATGCCCTTATGCTCAAAGTACTGAATAAACAAGGTTGAAATAAGTGCAAAGGTACAGCACTGCTTTTGTGTACGGGCAAAGTTTTCTGCACTTTAAGGAAACAAAATTACTGTGGTAAAACGAAGGAAAAAGTAAGCTGGCTTTCAGCTTGAAATGAGACATTAGATAGGTTTTTTTTACTCTGGGAACATCAGGTTAGAAAAAACATTTTAGTAGGTAAAGCAAGTAAAAATTCTTTTTCATCATAGGTTTTTAAGAAAGCATGTGGTAGTCTGTGATATGATTCATTCTGGGGCATCTTGTAGCATATCAAGAAAATAACGTAATTAAGACCTGTTTGTATCAAGTTGCAGCTTGTATAGTTATCAGTGCTATCAAATGAGCATGTATCCTACCTGTCTTTACCACTTGCCTTAATTAAAGCAATAGTATATTTGATAAATGGCATCAGGTGATTTATATAGTATTTTAGATTATTTGGATTTTGTTAACTAAAGAGTTCTTTAGAGTGATCATTCAACCACCCATTAAGCAAGGCTAAAACACTGTCCAAAAAAGGATGGGATTATTTATTGTGAAAAAATAAATCTGGAAACCCGAGAAATCTCTATTGTTTAGTTACCTTTCCACACTTGTCCAAATTATAAATCAGCAGGAATGTCAGCAGAAATGGCCATGTGGCAACTGCATTTACCAGGCTGAACAAAGTTGAGGTGTGGAGAAACTGTAACTCAAAGCCCTGTCACCTCGTTCTATTTCCAGACTAACATGTGGTTATGGAAGCTGGAAACGTGTAAAAGGTATAAGCAGACATCAAAATGCCTTTGAAACCAAATGTCACAGGAAAATATTTGGTGTATCAGAGGGAATGATTTTATAATGAATGCTGGGATCTGTCAGAGTTTCAACAACTCCATTTGACTTCATGCAGGAAAAAAAAATGTGAGGGATATATTTGGGGTGCATTATGTAAGATTTAGGGTGGAAATACGTGCATATGTGTTCCATATATTTCCTATGCAGTGAGTTCCACACATTCCGAGTGCATCAGATGTCCTTACTGTGCGTGCACAGATTGTTGGCATGCTGGCCAGGCTGTGGGGCCTCTGGAAATCTTGGATTGATGCCTAAAGCTCTTCTGGTCTCATGTTCTGGGAGGGTTGGGAGGAAAAACGAAGACCTATTCTGGGAAGTTTGGTAAACCAGAAATTACGAATGGGTCCAAGAAAGAGAAAACTCTTCAGGAAAAATGTACAGGGGCGTTTCCCACCTGTGGTCCGTGGAGCCATAGGAGCAGGACTGCTTTTAAACATATATGAGAGATAATTAAGAAGAACAAATCTACAGTCAATCAGCATCTGTTTGCTGCATAGGGATCCAAATTCCTGCTTATGAGAGGTTTTGATTTGAGGGAAGGGGTTGTGGAAAAGCTAGAAAAGAAAAGTTAAGTAGAGGTTTGGAAAATACTCATTTATGCATGCTGAAAAGAAAAACTGAGACAACATCAGAAAGGGAGCCTTGTTCATGCCCTGGGCAATGTTATATGACATGAGAAATAATTGGATTCAGATGATATTTTGTGGTAAACTTGTTTTGGCATGTGGTAAACTTCCTTAATTTTGGTTATCAAAGTTGTTCTCATGCTTTTTCTGAAAGGCAAAATATTTTAATACCAAGGATTAATTGTTGCTCTCTTATCTAGTTATTGCAGGTGCTGGATGATTTACTGCTGTTTTTTCCTCTTGTTCTCTAAAATACTAAAAAATCTCTGAAATACTCTACAGGTTTCTTTTTAAAAAAAGGAAAAAAAAGGAAAAAAAACAAACAGCATTTGCTGTGCTCCACTACATTATAGTCATCTAGGAAATATAAAGTTATATAAAGGATTATTAGATCACCTAATTAGAAACTTTTTTATAGCTCTGTTAATATGCATTTTGGGAAGCTTGAGATGCTGACAGCAACAGGATTGTACATTACCTGTGGTTCCTGCCTTCTAACTGATCTATTACTCTTTGCTTCTGAAATATGTTATGTCTGGAAATTAGTCAAGCTGGTGGCCCTTGTCAACTCTGAAGAGCGTGAGAGGTGTGTACTGTTTTAATAGTCAGGAGAACAGTGCAGTGGGTCAGACTTGTCTCTGGTGTTGTAAAACCAATGGAGGTGTTCTAACATGGGGCAGACAGTAAAGTTTCATCTCTTAGGAACAGTAAGCTGGATCTCAAGAGACATGGATTTAAATACTGATTCAGTCCCAAATGTTGTGTGTTGTTTGCCACATTTCATTTATTCCATCCACTGTGTTATTTTCTATAAACTGGGGACACTACTTAATGGTATTGTCCTGATGATAGTCAATTAAGGATAATAAGGAGCTCTAGTACAAGTGTGTTGTAAAGTATTTTTGTTAACTCAATGAATGGAATGGATTAATTTTTCTGAGAATGTGGGGTATCACTTAACTTGAGAAATATACATGTTCTGGACATTGGGGGGAAAAAAAAAGGAAGAAAAGGAAAACAAAACTGCTGGATCCTCAATCTCAGCTAGAATCTGCTAACTGTCCTGATTTAGATTGCTCTGTAAATTAACCTGTACACTTCTACCTGGGGTCACCCAATACTTTTCTGTATTCTCTTGTTAGTCCCATAGACACCAAGGGTCATCAATGATTTGTGAGCCAAAAATCCTCCCTGCTGGTCATAGTCTTAGTTCTGTGTCTTTTTTCCTTGTAATTTTTTTTCCCTCAGAGTATCAGCTTTGTGTTCTTCCCAACTGTTACAACCACAGGGCCTCATATGAGCAAGCTTTTCCTTCCCTAGTATCTCACCAACTTTGCCCTTTACCAGGCAGATGAGCTTTGCAGCAGCAGCACTGATTCTCTGATCTCCCCAAGAAACCTATGCCATGAAATCAGTTAATAAAAAGGTTTAGGGAAGTGTAAGACAGGAGTTTTTCTTTCAATGTCTGTCATAGCCCAAAGCAAATAGTGGATCCTAATTTGGAAACGGAACATGAATGATAACATAAGAAAGCAAGATTCCGAATTTGGAGAAGATTAGGAGATGCATTTTGCCCACTTTACTTCATACTTAGTTCCCTAATTTCTCATACATCATGACTCAAATGTCACTTGGGATATATTGTGATTCTTTGGGATATACTGCAAATACACTGTTCATTTTATGTATGAGCAGGTGAATGGTTTGATTCAGAGCTGAATGTGCAACTCGGAGACCTTTGATTTGTTTTATTTTTTAAGTTTTCCTTTACAAAGCAATGAGCTGAAGGCTGATTTCATTTTCTTAAGTGAACCATTTAAATATACAAAAGTTCGTCTGTTGTGACACCTGGTACCATAAACATTTTAACCTAACTAAATGGTACAGTAATGAAGGCTTAAATTTGCTCTATTTACTACCATATCTGAAAAGTTTGTTCACAAGAGTTGATTTTGGATGAAAACCAAGTACCTCCTATCATAACAAGATGCATACTTCTGGTGCAGAGGAGTTGTTTTAGCCGATCCATCAGTTTGATCTTCAAGCATAATTATTTCAGCAATATCAACTGAAATTTTCAACATTACAGCACTGATGGAGTAGAATGACTTGTTCTCAGGACAGATGTGATTGCTTCACAAGTCGACTTCTTGTCAATAGCTGTGAATGACAGCAGAATTACTCTTCACACCAGTTTATTTCGTGGCTTATCCAATGGAGTTGCTTGTAATTATGTTGGAGTTATTGTCAATGCCTTATTAGAAATAGCTGCAAGGCTGAAAACCTTAGTAACAGAAATGTTATGATATTGTAAAGTAAAGCAGTTTATTTGGAAGGACGAATAAACTTCTCTGATTGCGCTAAGAGGCAAGCTCTAAAAGGATATCTAAGAATGCACAGTCTTGTGCATTCCTCTCTGTTGACTGCAGTAAGGTAGGGATCAAAAGCTGTAATAACTCCCAGAAAAGATTGTCATAGCTCGTGAATTGGAGCAGGCCAAGAAAATATTCTTTGCAGATGTTTCTTGGTATAATTCAATTTAGCAGATAGCAGGCCTTTTGCCCACCTTATGTAAGTTCTAAAGGTGTTGACATATTGGATTTAGTAAAAAGTTGTAATAGATAAAAACACAAGCTAAGTAGGAGCACACAATAAATTACAAACTCCCTGTCCCTCTTCATTTAACATGGAGTTAACTTCCAGAGATCTTCGCTGTGTACAGAAAAGCTAGGTTATTAAAATATTCTGCATTTAATTCAAAGAAAAAGAGTGTGTTTCTCTTTCTAAGAATGTTTATTGCTTTTTCTCATTTGCTACCATCAATAATTTTTTTTTTCATATGATTCTGTGAAATGCAGAGCTGTGGATGTTCCCTGAAAAGCTTTGTAAATACTATTTTACCAAACGGGCTAATCTTGCCTGTTTCTAATACTTTCATCATTACAGGAGGAAATAATAACAATTTCTGTATTAGACCTGCCTAATACTTTGCAGTATAAGAGAGACTCGTAACCTGTGCAATGGGAAACTTTCCTACTTCCTTTACTTGCTGTAGTTGTTTGATATTTGGTAGGGGGAAGTAGCCCCGAGGCTACAAAGCTGCCTTTTCTGTCACCCATTACATTCCTTGTGTTTTTGATGGGTTGTCACTGAAAGGACATTTGTCTTTTTATTTTTGTGTCTGGGAAAGGCTTTTGGACTTGCCAGGGAACCTCTTGAACCCTCTGTGGTATAAGCAGTGTTGTTACAGAAACAAAAGTAGCAGTATGTTCTTAACTGTGTCTTAGAGATACTGGAGTTGGCCATCTCTGACACACCTGAAGACTTAGGATTAGGGAAAAAACAAGGCTGTAACACACTTTCCATGCCAGAACTAAGCGCTTATCCCACTGACCTAATTCCTTGCCCTGAAATGACATCACCTGAGGTTGGAGACCACCCTAGTTTCTGGAAGAACTGACAGAAGAGTAGAAAGAAGAACATCACTCTGTTCTACATTCATGCAACCATCACTCTATGCTCTCAAGGATGTTAGCTGCTCTACTGCTAGATAATGTAGTAGATGAGCTGTAGTTTGTATAGTAGTAGTCTCAGAGACACAAATGAAGAGTTAAAGAATTGCTGATGAAAATGTAGTATATAGGATTTGGGGGTGGCAATGGGAGGAGTATTTGGGAAGACAGTAAGTGAAAAGCCTTACAAAAGCAATATAATGTTGATAAAGGCTTAGTTCTCAAGCTGCTGATGTTGGTAAAAGTTGAATTCTTGTGCTCTGTGGTACAACTGTTGATTGCAGCTTCCCTGTTTTGATGGTTCCTGTCTTCTTCAGTACGCTGACTGCACACGTTAAATACAAGGTTTCATACAGAACTGTAAACCTGGAATTTTCAAATTCTTGGGTGTGAAGTTCTGTATACAAAAAATTTAAGTTCTTTTACAAGATTCCTCTGTTTGAAATCATATTTCTGCTGCATGAGAGGACTGCTTAGGGCCTCTGGTTTTATTGCCACTCCCTGTATTACATCTGTTGTACTTGTGTTGTCAAGCTTAGCACAGTAATTTAAGTGTAACATTGCAAGCTAGATAATGTGTCTACTGCACAGCGTAAGTCTGAAATCATCTGATCCAGGATCTTCATTGAATGATAATATGCTGAGGAATAGAAATTTAAGTGGGAAAATAAAATATTTTGACAACCTAAGATACCTTTTTTAAAAGGGAACCCTGGTGCACTGAACCACTGTAGAAAATTACAGTTGATTTAAGTGAACTAGGAATTTTGTCCAAAAGAGAGGCTTTAAAATTTTGAAGGTTGTATTAATTGAAATTAATTAAATTGTTAGCACAAACATGAGAAGAGGGCAGCTTAGTTTAAAAGGCTAGGATTAAGGCATACAGGTAAAAAAGTGAGGATAATGGCTTTCTTTATTAATTTGAATTAATATGAGTTTGCAGTTAAAAGTTTTGAATTATCTTGACTTTATATCGTGGCACAGGAGATAACGTGCTTTTGAAATAGAATATTGTTCTTAGATATGTGTTTGGCTGGCTGTGAGCACCCCTCAGATTACTGAGAGGTATTGTTTCTGCCTGCAGTACAGAGTACAGTCATCTTTATGGCTTTACAATATAAGTTAATCTTCAGTCGAGTTCTGTTGAGATGCTGTTTGTTAAAGATCAGCAAACATTGCCAAACTTACCAATGAGTGACAGCAAATTTCTGACCTGTAGCCCACTGACACCATTTTTTACTTCCCCTTGAAAAACCTGCCACCTGTAAATGTTTGACCCCTTTTGCAGTTCTCCATGGAAGGTGTCACATTTAAAAGCCTAGTAACCACTTCTTCCTCGACATTCTGTTTTGCTGACTGAAGTTTCAGTGAAGCATACAAAATTTGGGACCTTTGTACAAAAGAGAAGATCTTTCCCTTGTGTCTATGTGTGATAGCAACAAGTATGTAACAGGTTTGTTCTGTTCGCCATACCAGACTAAAGAAATCCCTCTTTAAAGATATATTGTTTTATTAAATCTGATTTCTAAGTATTTAAAAACAGTGTCAAGATTGATAAACTCATTTTCTACAGTATGTCTGTGCTCCTAGATCATTGTGTTTAAAGAGTCCAGGTAAGTCTAGAGTCTGCTGCCGTGCTCAGAAGAAGAGATGCAAGATGTGTTTTTGCAGAAGTTATACCTTTTCATTACACCAGTTGATGGTTATTTGAAAAAATTAGACACATTCGCCTGCACAGCCACCTTTCAGGTTTCCAGTCTGTTGGTGTATTTGTTGTCCTTGCCATGATTTGAAGGTTTTGGTGAATCTTACATAAATGTTGTAGCTCTTATACGTGACCTGACAGCCTTGTTTGGGCTAAAGCCTTGCTAACTAGCGTTTGGATACCCTGGTTATTGCATTAGCCCTTGGTGGGTATAGAGAAGCTCTATTCTGCTGTCCTTCTGCTCTTCACTTCCTTCACCAGCGTTTGGATGTGTCCTAGAGCCTAGACTTGCTCCTAAACCAAGCCTCACTAATGATGAATTCCTCAGATGAATTTCAGCTAAATAGATGCTTTCCAAGTCTTTACTTACTTTCTTTAACAGAATTTTATTAAAGAATTATACGAGACTAAGAGCTTGTTTATATATTTCTTTTCTTGCATATGGTTAAGAATCATAACATGTTTAATCTTGAATTTTGTCCTGTGTTCAGTGAAACATTTTGGCTAATATGCATGGGGAAAGGCGTTTCATTTTGAGAGTCAGAGCTATTGCTCAGTAAATTGTCTCATTGTCTTAAATGATCATAGAATTCTTAAAGAATGTTTCCAAGATACTGGAAAAAATACAGAAATGAGATTATTGGGCTGTAAAAGGGAAAGACTACTTGAGCATTTGTCTGGTTAATAATCCCTACCATTAAAACAGCTGTGTCACCATCCTCTTGTACTTGTACCTTGGCTGCTGTGCTAACATAGAGTGGGACGTGCAGGATTTTCTCAGCTGACCTACAAAGCTATTAGAGTCACAAATTTTAAAACTGGGACGTAGACAGTCGTACAAATATTGTAATAATCTGTGCATGCAGGTATATATATATATATATATAAAGTCTGTTTACCAAGCACAAGTGGCCACCTTTAAAAGACTATTTTTGTTCTTTTTATAAAATTACACAGTACTTGAAAAGATATTTCACTGGAGAATAGGACTAAATAGAACCTGAGCAAGCTGTTTGGTTAGAAGTCGCTCCCACTCCTCTTCCCAGAGCCAGGGAGCAAAACTGGCTTGCACTCAGGTTCAGTGTAAACTTGGGGAAAATGGGCAGTCTGTAAGTCTTGGAGGGGTGAACCCCAACAAAACAACATACCTCAACAAGCAGTAAAAACCTTTTACCACAGATTAATCCTGAAGTCTGGTGACAGTAGAAGAGACTGTAGGAAACAGAACAATCCTTCGAGGAATGATTGTGTTACTCTGCTAAATTTATTAGGATCCTCCCAAGACATCAGATGGAAAACCACTTAGTACACATTGCAACTTTGTAGGACCTGTGTGTCCCAGTTTTCAGTGGGTCAGGGACATAACAAATGAATCCTGTCTGTAGTTTTAGCTTTGGCTTCGGAGCAATGAGACAACTCACCCTCTTGCTCATTAGTAGAGGGCGGAGCAGTGAACCACTTATTGCATAATTTTTCTGCTTATTTTGGTACTTGATTTTTAAAAGAACTTTTATTTATAATTGAATTGTTATATAGCAATATGAGAAGTTCCTCTTGTGCTAGAAGCAGATGATGTGCATTAAACTAATAATACACTGTATTTGAAAAATACTACTTGTGTGTTTTAAGTTTTGCCCTGTCCATGCTCTCTTCTGAAGGGTAGTATTTCTTACTTGGAAAAGATTTAGAATAGATGTAATAATAATTAAAATTTATTTTAGGGCCCTCAAGTTGAAAACATGTAATGGCACTGGGTAGGGAATTTTTTCCATAGTTAGAGCTGAAGTTTGTCTTTGTTTGACTAATATGAACAGTGTAGGAGATAAATACCTATTAAGGCTGCTTGCATTTATGAAGCTTGTAAACTTGACGGAATTTAATGAGGCATTCCTGCTAGAAAAAAAATGCCATGTGTGGTAAATTATTACTGTAAATTATGAATGTTTTTTTTTTAAAAAAAAGGGGGATTAGCCAAACTTGGCAGAAAATTATTAACTGTGAGAATGTTTTCCCAATAATGCCATCCCACAGAAAATTATAACACCAGCTTGGGATTTGCCAGTGCTTAGTCAGATGTTACATCCAGTTGGTACAATGTCTGCCTTTCTGAATTCTCAAAGGGTTTAAAATGTACTCTCTGTAACAATCGGTGGGTCAGGAAGTGGGAATGTGTTTCCATGGTGGCTCTGCTCTCACACAGTTCAGATGATGAAGGAGAAACAGTTTTGAAGTTTGCTTTGTCTCATCAGGGAGATTTCCCCATTCAGCTTTGCTGTCAATGAGAATACTAGATTTTACTTTTTTATTTCTTTAAAAGGAAAAGGTCAGTCTGGGTAGAGCAGTAATGAATAGAATAATGAGCAGTGGTCCAGCCTCTCCCTCACTGTGTGATGGACGGTGAGTACTGCAGAGAGCCAAAAAACCCAAGAGAGCTGCAATTCCTTTGGCCTCCAGATAAGCCATTACCAGGAGAATTTTCTCTTTAGTTTGAAAATGAGCAAATAGATGCTGTTAAATGAAGATTCTGTTCTTCAAATAATAAGTAGTTTTCATTCTGGAGTAGATAATTTATGCCTACTACCCAGGCAGCAATTGTGATTAATATGCTGCATTAGCTGCTTGAGCAGATAAAATCTCAACAGCTAAAGATCTTGTTTTCATGCAGATAAGGCTAACAGGAAAATGAAAGGAAGATAAGACCTCAAGAATGTGATGTAATGCACAGAGCAAGTTATACCCTGTCAGAACTGTAAAGTCTGAATGAAATGTTACCAGACTTTACTGTAAAGGAAGTAGGAAGAAAGGGTTATATATTAGGACACCCCAAGCTCCACACCTGTAACATGATGGAAATGGAACTGACCGTTTTGGCAAAGAGTGTTATGGCTTATTTCTTCATTGCTTGCATAAAGAGAGCTTTTTCTTCAGGACACCCTGTGTCTCAGGCAGCATAGGCCAAAGAACACCATTGGCAGCAAATAGGGTTTTGAGTCTGATTAGTGGCAACAAACAATAGACTTCTCTTGGTGTTTTCTTTAGTCTGAATCCAATAAAACAAAAACTCCAGTGAAATAATTTTTATCTCTTCAACCTATACATTAATTTTTTTTAATTTGTGCCATTACATTTGAAAAAATAAAAAAAATTTCTCAGTCATCTAATTTAACCTCAATAACTATGTAAGTCTCCACAGTGTTGTATTCAGCAATCTATGCTCATTATTCATCTGATCTGAACATCTTTTTCCAAAGTTATATCCCAGACACATATTCGTTGGTGTAGCAAATACTTTTTTTTTTTTTTTTTTAGGCCAGTAACCACGTTCTGCTCACTGACAAATTCACACTTTCATTTTAAGATGCATAAAAAAGCATTTGAGCCATACGGAACGCTAAGATGGGTGGTGATTAGCAATAACTAAAGTGAATACATGTAATCTAGAAAATTATTCTCTTGTAAATGAGTGTTCTTGTCCACAATAAATTTAATCTAAAAAAAGCATGTTAATGAAATACAGGGGTTTTTTTGTTGTTGTTGTTTCAGTAAAACACCGGCATATAGAGTCAAAGAATCATTAAGGTTGAAAAAGACCTCTGAGATCATCAAGTCCAACTGTCAAATATTGTGCTTTTGTTTTATGTGCATGAGATGTAGATGAGGAAATTAAAGTATTGTTGCAGTGGGATTCTGTTGTCAAGCAGTATTTCTTTTTTTTAAAGTTTGGCAATCACTATTCTACTCTTGATTAAAATTAGGATCTTGTGTCTCCATTGTGGCTGGCTTGCACCATTTGATTAAACATATGAGTCGTTAATGTTTTCCTTCTTAGTGTTTATTTGGTGGTCAGTTATCTGTTTCAAATTGTTCTGAAATATGTGGTAGAACTATTATTTCAATGTATCTTTATGGGATATTTATAATTTGATTTTGATGGTCAGTTGAATGCCCTTGAAGCGCTGTATAATCAGCAAATATTGTGTAGGTTTCTGCCATAACTGTGAAATACATGAAGGGCTGGACTGCCAGTGTATGACTTGTATTTGGAAACTCTTTTCATTGAAAAAAACCCCCACAACCTCCAGATTTTACCCTTTTTTCAATGTATTATAATAATGCATTATTTTTAAAGTACTGTATATAATTTTACTGTGAAGGTTGAGAAGTTGTGCAGAAACAAAAACCAGAGAGATTGAGTACAGTAAATTTGCATGAATTATCCTCCTTCTTTCGTAGATATTTGGGCAATTGGCTGCATATTTGCTGAACTGTTGACTTCAGAACCTATATTTCACTGTCGCCAGGAGGACATCAAAACAAGTAATCCTTTTCATCACGATCAGCTAGACCGCATTTTCAGTGTAATGGGATTCCCTGCAGGTAATTTATTTTCATTATAGCATCAGATGTAATGCTACTGAGTTGGTTTTTTTTGGTTTTGATTTGTTGGGGTTTTTTTCTAAAGGAAATGAATAGTTGTTTGTATAGGTACAAAGAATCTGACAGTTTGATGGATTTGGAAATGCTGACAATTATGGAACAATAGCACTGGCCAACAAACAGGAAGTCAAACAACCGCTGTAGTTATTTCTTCTCATGTATTACTTGACCTACACATTCAGAATTGTAAATGCCTTTTTTTTTTTCCTCCCTACCAAAGATAAAGACTGGGAAGACATAAGGAAGATGCCAGAATATCCAACTCTTCAGAAAGATTTTAGGAGAACAACGTAAGTGATGATAATACACCATCAGTTCACTGAATGTAGCAGAGGCAGAAATCAACTCCTACGCTCTGACTTTTTGGGGAGGGGATGTTGGAGCATTTGGATTCTAACACTGTGACAGCTGTCCTGTTTGAACTAGCTGGTTTGCTTGAATGGTGTTCTTTTCCACAGCTGCTTGTTAAAAACATTAGCTGAGTGACCTCCTCATTTCTCTGGAAGGGTGTTGTCATAACTGTCATTTAATCTATGGCAGGCACAGACAAATAAGCTTGCTTAACCCACTTACTTTCCATGTTGAAGATGACTTCACTCATTTTGTGTGAGAAGGAATAGGGAAGCACTGGTACTTTTGAAGCACTGGTACTTTTGACAAGCAGATATGCAGAGACAGCAATGCAGTGGACAGAAATTTCTATGGAAGGTAATATGTTCAATAAGTTGTGATTCAAAGCCTGTCTGGGATCTGAGAATTTTCCACTTTTGCTGTTTTCTGGTGCTTTGGCTAAATTAGTCACGTGGTGGTGATAGATCAGAACTTGTAAGGAGTCAAACAGACTGTTGTAAGGCAGAGGACATGGATTCAGAAGCTTTGGATTCTGGTTCCAGTTCTGCCATGGGTTCATTACACTGTCTTTAGACAAGACATGAAGTTTATCTGCGCATGAAGCTTCTTTCTTTTGAAAATGGCTATAGATAACCTCTGGAGCTGTAAATTCAAGGCAAGCCACAGGTAATGAGTATTTGGGGATCTTTGAACTTGGGAGCTGTAAGGACTGTATGATTTGCTGCAGGCTGGGATCGGGAAGACATAGTGGTAACCTTAACTGCTGTGCCAAATGGTAACTGGAAACAACTTAATAGCTTAGATGTTGAGCTGTGACGAAGGGCTGAACACTTTCTGTGGCAGAGTTGCTTTAGAAAGCTATAGTATAAACTTCAAGTTATGTCTCTCTGTTATATGTCCATATCAACAGTTTATCCGTATGCTATAAAAGTTGTGTGTTTCATGGAAATAATCTTTGCAAAGTTGATACCAGTCTTGTTGGTGAAAAGCACACTTTTATGTGTGCCACTGCTAGATAAATATCTCACAATATCTTCTGATAGCAGTTCTTTTTATAGCTTACTTAGTAAGAGCTGGTAAATGTTTTTGTGATCATTTGATAGAGTTCCATGTTTTTAAAGCAGTATTATTTCAGACATGTCTTTCTTTAACTGTGTTTTTCAGATATGCCAATAGTAGCCTCATAAAATACATGGAGAAACACAAAGTCAAGCCTGACAGCAAAGTTTTTCTTTTGGTAGGTGCAATTTCAAAATTGCTGTGATGACAGGAATGAAATGCATTTCTAATGGTAATATCTGTGTCTGTTCTTCTGTCTCATGCTAATGAACACTAATGTTAAAGAAAGCTATTTACCACTAACTGGCCATTTTTGAGATGTGTTTCCTTCATGTACTTTTATGCTGAGGTGTGCTTAAACTGCTGGTAGTGAAGATCCGAGAGTCTTCTGTAATTAAGATCTGAAAGGCACTTACCTTTAGGTCTGTTGTGCAAATAGGAGAGTGAGTATAGTATGTGTCTTGATTCTTATTGTCCCAGAGGGCTAGAGAGCTTCCAGAAGCGAAATAGTTTTGTGAAGAAAGGGAAGAGGAAAGGAGAAATTTATTTTCTGTAGTAATTTGTTTTTCTTTTTCTTCCCTCTGACAATAGTCTACCATTGTTGCATGTGCAATTCCAAACAAAATCCATAAACATATATATGCTGGTTACCTAGTTGAGTCATCCAGTGTAGGCCAGTGGATCATTCCTGGATGCCTCTGTGATGACTTAGTGCTGTCTAAATTTAGGCATGAAGTTCAAAGTGACTTTGCTAGTACTGTGAGTAGGGAGCCTCTGCAATAAGGCTTAGTGCAGCTTGAGTTCCCGTGGTCTGTTTTCAGTTACAGATTCAGCATACCAGTCATCTCTCTAGGTCCTGGCAAAGATTTGCTCTTTGACTTGTTAGTAGCTGCTGGATGATGACACAAATAGCTGTGGAAACAGAGTAGGTTAATCCCAAGTGGGTGGAAGGGAAGCATTCCCATAAGAAGTGTGAAACTTGAATTAAAATGAATTAAAACTTCTTAAACTGAACTTACTGAGTACACATTGGAATCACCTAGAGGATAAGTCTAACTGAAAAGATGACATTAATTAGCACCTGAATTTCCATGTTTTCCTAGTAAAGGTGGAAGCCACCAGAAAAGCTGGTGTAAAGGCAGAGAAGCAAATGAGTTACTGTCAGCATACATGGCTATTTCATCAAGATTGTGAAGACAAAGTTGAGGGTCATCTTGAGTGGGTAGGCTGCTTTTCCAGGAGGAAATATTAACCAGATCTCTAAAGAACAAAAAACTAACCAAATTTTGCTGTTCTTTCTGAACATCATGAAGAAGACTTAGTTCACTAATCAAGGTAGTTTCTGTTAGATTTTTCTCACAGTTCATAATCAGGGATGAATAAGGGTAGTTTAATGATCAGCCACAGAGATGGAGGCTGATCTCAAATAGACCAGTCTCCCAGAGATCTGCCCAGGAATATGGGCAGCCTTCTTGATACCTCACTGCTGTGAAATAAGTTCATGCACCTAAAAATTACCATAGCCATACTACAGGAAAAGAAGCTCAGTTCCTACCTTATCCTGTGAAAGGTCCTACAGCAAATCTTAAAGGAGAGGTGTGCGTTGCTCTCCCATATCAAGAGATGAGAAATATGTCTGCTACTGAGTTTGGAGGTACATGTATTTTGAAGCAGGCTCCCTAAAACTCCTTGTTCGTATCCAAGGCAGTTATTTTTTGAGGCAAGCTCCATCTTGCAAGGTGACCTCAGAAGGCATCTGATTTGTAACAGTCATTGATCAAGACCTTGAGCTAATGAGTACGGAAAGTGTGGTGCTTGGAGAACAGATGGCATCGAGTAGACCAGTGCAGGATAGCAAGTGACTCTTGACAAAGAGAATATTATGCCATTCTGCAGATTGACATTGAATGATAGTATCTACATGAAGGGCAGAATGTTTTCTATTCAGGAAGAGGCATCTGTTCCTGCTGCCCTGGAAGAGTTACAAGCGTAGTATTTATAGCTGTCATGTCAGGCCAGGGGAGCCCAAGAGTGAGCAATTTTGAGACCTGCTGAGCAGTAAGACTTTTCATGAAGTCTAATCTCATGGGTTTGCTATGTTGTGTTAGCAACTGCTACCCTGAAAACAAATTGCCTCCAGACGTTTTTTATTCATTTTCCCAGAAGCTTCAGATAACCAGACTTTCCAAAAGAAAGTTGGTTCCCGGTGGCATCACTGATAGGCAGGTTATCTCACTTGCAGTGATGTTACATGTGGTATCACTTGCAATGCGCAAACTGATAGTATCCTTGGGGTGAAGGGTGAATGCTGACAGAAAGAGCAGATCATTAAAAGGTCCAAGATATCTTTAGGTCTTCTACTGCAGTACATTAGCCTTATGTTTGAGTGACAAAAAGTACAGGTCATTTTGGAGGCAGTTTGTGATGATGGTGTTACATGGCAGAAAACTGGATGAGCTTTCTCTTGAGTAGTACTGCAGCAAGCAGGTCTGAGGAAGGCATCCGAGGGGCAGAGCTGATGCCCTGTACTCTTCTGTCAAGGATGGCATCTGGTACCAAAGACCAGGAGTGGCCTTGTACAGAATATGCAGTCACTGTGGAGGAACTGGGGAGAAGAAATGTGTCAGAAACTGCTATAACTGACAAAAATTTTGCATGTAGGAAGAGGTGGTGATTTGAAGTAAAGACAGTGGGAGTCCCCAGGTTGTGGTATATATTGTGTGAGGTCACTGTATAGAGAACCAACAGCACATTAGAAGTTCAATTTGTTAAGGTGCATGGGAAACATTGGGTTAAGGGTTATCTGACCACACAAAAATACCGTAGATAAATGTCTCAGGTGAACTCTCCAAGTGTGTGCAGTGCAGGACTATCTTGAGGTGTATCTCTAGGCAAACAACAGAAATAATTTCAGGAGCTGATTGGAAATGAACTGATAAATGGAGAGACAGCCCAGATAGCTCTGTTGTGTTGTCAATCTGCTGAGCTCCATGGCCCATAAGGTATGTGAATAAGGATAGGTGTGAAGAATTTAATAATAAGGATAGGTACAAAGAATTTAATAGGCTTCATCTACCAAGTAGAGTTAACTATAACTATTGAGAAAGAAAATACAGGGAATCATCTTTCTTGAGGAGGGTGGGTACTCTTACCAAGGCTGCTTATTATAGCAAATATATAGAATGTAGAATTGTATATCAGATTTTTAATTTATTGGAAGAAAAAGCTCCAAATACCCATGCCAAAGTCACATTATTTTGCTGAATATCCAGGCAGCTTTTGTTGGAGGACTGAAAGACATTTTGAACTAAAATGCCCTTTGCAGAAGGAATTTTACTTTTACTGTTGACATGAATTAAGAGAGTATTGTATGAGAGCAGGATACTGTATAATGTAATTTGAGCACCCAAATTTCCTACTGTGAGTTTATCAGAATGTGATAAATAAGTAACTCTTTAAAATGGTGCGATATCCCTATAATTGCTGTTTACACTATTAATATAGTGTAATTCTCTTTTATAGCCTGCTGCAGTCAAAAGCATTCTAACTAATAGATTTAGGCTTATTTTCCTCCTAGCAAGGAAGAAAGGTTACTAGGAAGGGTCTGCTCCCCCTCTTTCTTGTTTCAGTACCAATTGGAGTGGGTTTGGGGAGCTGCATGACTATCGGAGTGCTCTGACTCTGGAATTTGGCCAGTGCAAGAAATGAAGATTTATTGTTTCCGTCCCTAAAGTGATATGAAGAGTCCTGGTCACGTTCAGTCTGTTCTGACACTTCATTTTGTGTCAGCTGTACAGAACAGTATAACAGCTATACATGGGCCACAACAAATAGCCATTATTTATAAATTATGCTTTATGAACCTGTAATAGCTGAATTTAGTGTTACTTTAGCACAGTGATTTAGCCGTAGCAATTAATATTGCCTAATACACCTAACCATTTCTTACATGAGAAGTACTTCACAGCCTTTGTACTTCACAGTACTTTGATGGATGTGCTAATATTATAGTTCTTGGGAGCTTCACTGGACAAGCAATGCTAACTTAGGCTTGTCTGGACAAACCAGAAATAATTTAGTAATCCACAATCCAAGACGTAAAAGTTATAGTTTGAAAAATAGTAGTTTGATGAACTTTTTGCTATTTTTAATATTATACTTTACAGCTTCAGAAGCTTCTTACTATGGACCCTACAAAGAGAATTACCTCAGAGCAGGCTTTGCAGGACCCCTACTTTCAAGAGGATCCTCTGCCTACATCAGAGTATGTATTCCCTCATCTGTGCACATCTTCTTTCTACAATATGCTAATGCCTGAAATGACATGACATCTGAAACTTTCAGATATCTACCTGTGTCCACAAGAAGTAGTAGCTCAGATGTGCTCACAGAAACTACACTAGTAGTACTGAAATGTCTGTATCTACTGGTGCCAGAACTAAATGGTCATGAAAAATAACTGAGTACCACAGTAGTTGTGTAATTCTGAGCACACTACCAAAGCTAGTATTCACAGAATTAATCTGTGCCCTCTTCTGTTCTGCCTTACACAGCCTCACAGAGCCCTGTCTTCCACTGACTGGTTTGATTGTGCCCCTCCCTAGGATTAGACCAATTCTCTGACCTACAGCCCCTTCCTGTGCCCTCTTGCACAGGGTAACAGTATGAGAAGAGTGAAGAGATAAATGGCTACCTCAAATTCC
The DNA here is from genome assembly GCF_003031625.1 of Empidonax traillii. Lineage (NCBI taxonomy): Eukaryota > Metazoa > Chordata > Aves > Passeriformes > Tyrannidae > Empidonax > Empidonax traillii. The sequence continues at coordinate 121,760 of NW_020955991.1, read as the reverse complement.
ACAAATCCCTTGTTCAAAAGGCTTGAGAGTACAGAGTTTATGTCTCTCTATATTTTATTGTCATGAAAAGTTCAAATTATATATTCATTTCCAACTGGCAGACTTACAGTTTCTCTTCCCAGTTTTTAGAAGCATGGTGGTGCATGGCATTATGTTCTGTAGGAACTGGATGCAGAGAGACTTCTACTTTTACTTTCATTATTTCCTCAGCTTGCAAGCAACACTAAATGGAGGGAACAGTCACTAGAGTGCAAAAGGAACCTAGCTGAGACTAGTTGGGGGTTTTTAGATTTCTTTTTCTCGTTTACACCATTTAAAAAATCGTATCACATTGATTGTACTCTGAACATTGGCACAGAAATCTAAGAAATTGATACTGAGCAAGATCTACCACTAATTTTCTTTTTAAAGTTTATCTCATGCTATCCCAGGTAGAGCTATAGCTCCTCACAGATTACAGGATAACATTGTGATAAAGTCTCTGCCATAAACATTAAGGAGTGTTCCAAATTCCATTGGCCAGTGGAACTTGAAAACTATCTTCTTTTTCCCCTAAACAAGACCTGAGAAGCTTATTGAAAGTAACTCTGCAGTTGTGATTGGCAAATATTTAAGCCTGCTGTAAACCAAGGCAGGCTTGTAAGACACTAATATTCTTTGGATCTTTATTCAGTGAGCCATGCATGTTCTAGCTGGGTGTTGTGGAACCTCTGACACTGTGTTTGTTCTTTTTACCATCTGGATCAAAAGTGGTCGTTCTGGCATTCAGGCATGTTCAACCATGCCATGATTTCTCAATGATGGCCTGCTGCCAACAGCAGAGAGATCTGACAGTTATGATCAGCACCCATCTTGGGTGCTCACGCTGCCACTCACTTTTGGAAACAGGACACTTGAAATACAAGAAATTTAGTTATGTTATATGCACTTGTTTTTAACATGGTGTAAGTAAATGTATGCCATATGTACATATCTGTGGAGTGTTTACTGTTTACTGTGTTTCAGTGTGTTTGCTGGCTGTCAGATTCCATATCCTAAAAGAGAATTCCTCAATGAAGATGAACCTGAAGAGAAAGGGGATAAGGTATAAAAAAATCCTTTTTTCTTTAAAAAACCACACTTTTAAATATGCAATAAGAAAGCATCGTGGTGCTACCAAGTGAAAACTAATGGAACATGAAGAGTTAACAAAAAATATGTTTCCAAGGTAACGCTCAGCTCTCTTAAAACTGCTTCTCAGAAATATGAAAAGTATCAGATGACTTTGGGGTGTCTCAGGTGGTATTACCAGCATGGTTTGCCCTGACCTGTGGGAAAATGAGCTGTATGGGCTGTTCTGTCAACAATAGCCTGCTTTCAGCTGCTGTCATTCCAAGAGGACCTTGCTACTTCCTCCAGCATTGCATGATGAAAATACATTGTGAGCACATGAAAAGAATGACATTTTCATTGTATGACTGGCATACATCCAACCATTTGAATGTAGATGGCTGTTGGGGTCTCCAGTAAATAGTGGCAGCCTCCTTCTGGCACTACATCAGAACATTTCATCCATCTGCACACAGTTTCCTGATCATGTTTTAAGGGCCCTCAGACAAAGGAGTTATAAGGACTGTGAACTGTTCTGGTAGTGACAATCTGCTCTGAATATTCTCTTTGTCATAGCTCCGTAGACATGGGCGAGAACTTGTTTGTGTGCATAGTAAACTTTGGTGTGTTTGCAGCATGATTTGGTCTGCTTGGTGCGTGTAGCTCAGCTGTGCTACGTGACCACAGTGATTGTCCCATCATGCTGTGAAGGCTGGACAGTGGTGCTGTAGTGTAAAAAACAGCATGTTATTTTCACTTAACAGTGTACAGTGAGACACCAACAGTAATGTATAGCTAAAATAATGTGAAGAGAACAGTCTTGAACTGTAATTATCTGAAGACTGTGTGAGAAGGACTGTTTCAGATTGTTGATGACAGTCACGTATTTATACACACTCCAAATTAAACTTTTTTCAGACCATTTAGGTAATGTAAGTCACACATTACTCTTTGAATGTGTTCCCACAGTGTAGACAATGTGGAGTTAAAGGATATTCTGGAAGTTGAATGTGTACCATGTTTTGTTGCTTTATGATGTTATTGTAAATGAAAGGTTTTATTTTTTTTTTATACTGGTTTGTTTCTGCTTTGTTTTAAAACCATAAACATCTGTATAGTCCTTCAGAAACCTGGAGAAGTTCTCCGTGTTTGTTTATTTGGAACTTGAATCTGAATTGAATAACATTTAACATTCTTCTTTGAATAACATCCATTCTTCAAAATGCATAATCGTTAGTCCCCAAAGATAAAATGAGGGTTTCTAACACAAAGGGAAACTATTCTCATTCAAATTCTGTTAGGCAAGTTTCTGCTGGGTTGGTTTGTAGGTAGAACCGAAATTTCATTTTGGTAGTTTGTGCCTGAAAGGGAACAGGTGGCAATATGTTCTTAACTGTAGAACCTTTTATAAGTTTATTCATTTAGGAGCTACCATGAACCAGACTGACCCAAGGACAACGTCTTTGCTAGTATAAGCCATTTTTGTGCAATAAAGTGGTGCACCTAGACCCCAGCTGGAGTCTGACAGAGCAGTCTCTACCCAGGCAGTAGCAGTAGTAGCTCCACAGAAGAGCTCAGGCTAATCAAGTAAATTTTGTGCTAAAATCCAAAGCGTGGAACTTGGGACCTCAACAAACTCTTGTCTTTAATTATGAGTGCTCCTGCAATATTTGTTTACACATAACAGAATTGCAGTTTTTCAGCTCACACAGTAGCAACCACCTCAACTTGCATTCAAACACCCCTATGAAAACACAAATTATGGAATTCTAGCACAAATACTGCCTTAGTTATTGGTTTTTGTGCAAGTGAAGCTCAAACCATTATGAAAAGATTAATTGCTTCTTAATAGATTTTTTTACAAGCTAGTTTGATTAACTTTTTAAATTATTGAAGTCTAAATTTCACAGGATACAGAATCTGACTGAGATGGGATTTGAGGACTACAGGCAGGAGGATACATTATTAGTTTTGCTAAATGTGAAATGGATTTGCAAGCCACCTTGACGTCCTTGAAGAGGCAAGGCTTCTTTTTAATCTTAAAGAAGTACACCATTGCAAATTTCATCTGAATATATCTTGGGAGACCACTGTGATGAATGGCATAGATACAGATCTTTTATGTCCTTTATCTGAGGTAATTAAATGCATCTTGATGATTAGGGCATCAATTTTCTCCTAGTGGCAACTGGTTGTCATGATTTCTGGGAAACTAATAAAGTGAGGGTTTTATAAAAGGCTACCATGCTTTGATCTTTATATTAGCAGATACTCTAGGAAAAAAAAATACTATCCTGGAATGTTCCCTGCAGTATGCTAGGGGAAGGGTTATAAGGCTTTTCAATTCAAACCATGTCAGTTGTAGGTTTTTTCTACGATAACCAATTGACATATCTCATTTGGAGTGAAATTGCTTTTCTTTGCAATTTTCTTATGTGTTTTAGTGCTCTGACAGAGGAGCCATCCTGGGGCTCAAAAGCAGATGAATGGGTGGTCTTTCCCAGAACTGTCTAACCATGGAGGGCAGGGTTGCACTTTCTGACCTTCTTTCCACTTCCCTAATACTCTTTTAAGTCTGTAGCCCTCTGAAGCCTGAAGAGTGCAATATCTTTTGCTCTTGTGTTCTCCTTCTTAACCTTTTTTCTCCCTTTTGTGGCACTTTTTTCCGTCTCTCTTCCTGCGAGGTCCCAGTGTCATCTTAATTATCTGGCTTCCCTCCCTTTGCTAGTCTTCTCCTGCCCTTACCAAATTCTTCTCCAGCTGTTTCCTCCTCTTTTGTCTTCAAGTACTTATCTCTGGTTAATTTTCACTTTTCTGCTATTTTAGTAAGATTTTCTGACCCTATACCTGGTGCACCATAGTGGACCCTATTCCCACTATAGCACTCTTCGCAAGGTGCTTGAAAGCACAGGAGTCCAAAACAGTAATGAAACCTGTTTCTGGTTTTGCCACAGAATTTCCTTGCAACCTAGAAGAAATTATACAGTTTCTCTGGTCTCAATTTGCTTACCTTTCTGGCAGTAATGCTTCTTTGGGTTGTTATGATGTGAAAGTTTGAAAAATGGTTTTGATTCTGAGTGAACAAGGCTGTTGAAGCTCTTAAAATAATTTGCTGTGGTTCACCATGTCTGCCACTGAGCACTAGTGAAATTTTGGAAGTTTTGATTTAGTTCATTAGACGATTACTGGTTTATAAATGGTTCCTTCTGTCCTCCTCTCTGAGCACTTGGCTAGCTGCAGGAGACACTAGGCTGTCCTTCCAGTTTAAGTCCAGCTCTCTTTGTTAAAGAAGAAAACCAGTCACAAGTGGGATACCCCCACAAGGTGTGCAGGAGTGTACTGGGAACAAACCAGTTCTCAGTACACCAGTCAGCCTTGCTGTATTTTCCCTTGGAGCAGCCAAGCCTGCCTTCTTCTCGGTGACACTGAGGTTGGCAACTTCATAAAGCTCACAAACCCATCTTGGAGCAAGTGACCATGTTGTGTCGCCTCTTCCCTTAGAATCAACAGCAGCAGAATCAGCATCAGCAGCAAACAGCACCTCAGCAGCAGCCGCAGGCAGCGCCGCAGCAGCCGCAGCCGCAGCAGCAGAACAGCACCCAGACCAACGGGACGGCCGGGGGTGCTGGCGCAGGCGGAGGGGGCGCGGGCGCGGGGCTCCAGCACAGCCAGGACTCCAGCCTCAACCAGGTGCCTCCGAACAAGAAACCACGCATAGGGCCTTCAGGCGCTAACTCAGGCGGGCCTGTCATGCCTTCAGATTATCAGGTACCTCTTGAAATTTTGCTACTTCTGATGCTACGGGGCCAAAACGTCGGGTTTTTTTCCCCCTTCCCCACTGCAAGAACGCATCATGTTGTAATGAATTTTTCATGTAACCTGAGCAGGCATGCTGTCATATATTATATTAAAATGTCGGGTTTAAATGAAAAGGTTTTGTTCTGTGATTGGTAATTTTCAATACAATACCAGTTTGAATTGTATCTACTGCACCCTGTAAAGTGTTGAAGACTAGTCCACTCCAGGAAAGAACTTAAAACATTTGCTGAACTTCATGTTAGAGAGTAATGTACTGAAGCCAGTGGATGTAAATGCTGCATTGCATCAAGTTCAGGATACTCAAGTCCTGGCAATATTAAATCCTATGTGAGGAGCAGATCTGAGAAGCAGAAGTAAAGTTAGAACTAAGCTCTCCCATTTCATTCCTTCATCATTTTACCTCATATTATCACATGTATGAAGTGGTTCTGTAGTTTATTCTGGTATCTTTCTAAGTCTACTTTTAATGTTAAAGGAAAAATGCATGGTAACACAGGAATGTCATTTTGGTTCATCTGTATGATTCATGCTGAGGTAGGGCACAAAGACATGCATTGTTTCTAACGGGACCAAAATTTAATAGATTTCATGTCTTCTAGTACAGTAGCATTCATAAGTGAAAGCAGTATCAGTGAATTATTTTTGGTTTGCATATTTGTCTTTGCTTTCTGGCATTATATTTTCCACTGAAAAAGTGACTTTCACTAAGTAGAGAAAGCATTGAACTTACCGGGATCTTCAGTACTTCTGGAACAGTAATGAGTTGAAAGCAGAATAAGAAGAAGGTAGATATTAGAGGTAGAATTTAAACGATGCTAGGGGCTCTGCTACTAGCCTCTGAGAGAATCCCACCTTGGAGAACAGTCTTTTCAGGCTGCTTTAAACTTAAAGTAAGTAACTTTTAAAGCACCGGAGTTGCCTTCACTTAGCCCTCCAGAGCTTCTCCACAGACAATTGATTTCTCAGTGCCAGAGATTTTTCTCCCGTTTCTGTTTGACTCTTTTAATTACAAACGATCATGAAGGCATTGAGGGCAGTTCAAGGGTAAAGACAACTACGTTTCTTTTTTGAAAAGTTCCAGACGGGCTTGAGGCCTGGACAGATCACTGCAGCTGTCTGAATACACAGTATTTATGGCTGGTCTGTTTTGGTCTGTACTTTGAGGACTGGTGTGCTGCATTTTAATGATATCCATTATAGAATTCTTATCCAACTCTCTGAATTGTTGGCAAACTTCCCCCTTACAAGTTGCTATGAGTCTAAATATTTTTTTTCAGATAATTTTTTTTAACCCTCTGTGATGCTTTCCTTCTAAACTTGAACAGCACAGGCATCAAAATCATGATCTGTATGGTTCCTTTGCATCACTCACTAAATTATATGGTTTGATTATCCATTTTTACACTTGCGTTTGGCTTTCTGCCCTTAAATTCTAGCTGTCTTCTGTTCCAGAAAGGAATGTCTGCAATTTGTCCAAGTCTGACTTCGTTAAAAACAAATTCTCTTATGTGGAACGAAAATAAGCATGGGCAAGTTATTGCATTCTTGTAGTCTTATGGCATTAATTTTACTCCAATATATCTTATTCAGAAGTAGGAGGAAGATTCCCTTTGCTTTGAGTTTCATTTAGCTTGTGACTTAAAGTCTCCATTGAAGTTTTCTTGTAGTTCATCAGCCTCAATATATGTTGCTTCCACAAATGACAGTGCAAATTGTACTGAGTGAATTTTACTGAGCATTCCTTTTGTGACCTTGGGTGTTTTGCTTAGCATGGTGAGCTGATGCTTTTCATCCAGAATAAGCTCCTATAAAATCATAGCATTTTTTTTTCCATTAGAAGTTGAAAAAAACTTTCAGAATTTTGAGAAAAATTTCAGGTTTTAGACACTCTGTTAACAACCTAACAAAGCAAGACAAGAATAATCTGGTTATTAACAGCATACATGCTGGTGGGAGACATCTCTTCCAAAGCCAAAGTGCCGAGCTGTTGCCTCCAAAAAACTGACCCTTACAAACGAGTGAAGTTGCTCAGTACAACTATTAGTTACAGTGGTATTATATTGATATACAGAGGTCTCCATTATGGGACTGTTACCTCTCTCTCTCACGTTAGCCTCACTGTGCTTCCCCTTGAAAGCAACGTTCATGTTCCTGTGTTAGAACATAGAAAAAGTTATGTGATCATTTTAGGATTTAGTGTGTTTTACAGTTTATGTAAAATTAAAATTATAAATCCATGTACAGAAACAAAGGGCAGAACTGTTTTAGACTGCCTGAACTTTAGGATCGTGCTCTTTCATCATCCAGCTGAAAAGTTGTTAGGAGGCTTTCGCAGCTTTCCTGGTTGGGGTCCAGTGGTTAGATGAGACCATTGACTGCCTTCCCTGAGCAGATTCTTGGTCTGTGGAAGGTGTGGTGTTCTTACAGACCCAGTGTCTCCATGGGATTTCCACTGAGAAATGGAAACTTCTCCAGGGCCTTTCTGGAACTCATAATGCTGATATTTAATCACAGTGTTACGATCTTAACACTTTTCCTAGATGATTGCTGTTGGCCATGGGCTTGTTGATGGCCCTTGGACAGAGCCAAGTAGAACCACCAATTAGATAGTGAACAAAACTCTATTGAATGACTGCCTGAACCCTTGCTTAACTCGGCTGGAAACAAAACTGTTTTCTGACTGGAAATTTGGGGGGGGGGGGGGGGAATGTGTATGTAGACTCTCATGTGAATTGGGGTGGGGTTTACCTTACTGGAGAGTCTCCTATCCACTGAGCAGTACTTTTCATGCCAAGTGATTTTGTAACTTGCATTATTGGGCAGCTCATTATTAATTCTGGACAGGGAATGGATGTAATAATGAAAGAGCAAATTCATCAGGCTGGAGGTCACAAACAATCCATGAATTTGTCTTACTGAGGTTGAGGTCCACTGAGCTGACATCCCAAACTGTGGAGGGGAAGACAAAAACACTTAGGAAAATGAATGTTAGGTTACCGTACATACCCATGCCCAGCTTTAAGCAGTTATCCTTGCTTCCAGTAGATAAGGCAGCAGGTTGAAAGACTCACCTAAAATGATATTATTTTATCTTAATGAACAATTTTTCCTTTAGATAAATTGAGTAACTCTTAGGTCATGCATTGTCTTTTTCTCAGAAAAAAATAAAATGTTTCTCTGTAACATTTGGTATTACCTATCCTGAGAAGGATATTTATGGCATTAGCAGTTTGATTTTGCATTAATAGCAATTACAGTAATGACAGAAATAATTGTATGAAACAAATCAATTTTGAAAGGGAGTCTGCTCTCCTGTGTCTTGTGTATTTTTCCTTCAGAAAATGGGTGTGTATATGTTGTACTTCTAGGTATCTCCCAATACCTCGTGTATTTTGTATGCTGTGTTAGGGCTGATTGCAGATCAGAATGATTACTTGTTTTATGGGACCCTAAATAGTAGCACTCTTTTGTCAGCTTCTCCAACAATTATGTTTTAATGACCTTCAGAAGGGTTAAAAACTTCCTGAGCTGCATAGTCCTAACAGGCTGGTTTGCATTCCCCTGATCCCTTTCTGTTTTTTTTTCCTGCAGCACTCCAGCTCACGCCTGAGTTACCAAAGCAACATTCAGGGATCTTCTCAGTCCCAGAGTACAATGGGCTATTCCACGTCCTCTCAGCAGAGCTCTCAGTATCACCAATCTCATCAGTCTCACAGGTACTGAGAGGCCTGACAGGCTGCACTCAGAAAGGAATGGACTAAAAGCCAGAAGACTCCAGCAATATGAAGTTCATAATGATGAGAAGACCAAAAATACAAACTATAATGCAGAATTAAAATTCATGATGGCAAAAGGAAAACTTCAGTCACTGAAGACTTCCCTCGCCCCATCCCTTTATTGCCATAAAGGAGATTCTTGTGAAGTTTTCCTTCCTCCCTGCCCTTGCATGTGCTCCATTGTGGTTACTCTAATGAACCCTTCTGATCTGAACCCAGCACTTAATTTCTTTAACCTTTGGAATTTTGAAGGATTCCTGGTGCACCTTCCTTATGCTGTAGTGATTGCCATAAATCTGTCTTTTCAATCTCTTTAATGGGATTTTAAAGTTTGAAAATCTTGAACTCCCAGGCTTTCAAGCTTGTATATAGTTAGTTTTATACTAGGCAAACCAGTTTAGCTATACAGGTATATTGCACCTTTTTAAAGCACTATGTTATTTTCACAGGATATTACTGTTTTGCTCATGGATGTCAAGAACAGCAAAATTTTACTGTTCCAGAGTATTTTACTATTCTGTTTTTATTAGTCTAGTTTTCAGGCAAAGTTAAAAATAAAAAATTTAAAAAATGAATAAAATGAAAAAAGGAAAAAAGAAAAAAACCACCCAAGTCTCTGCAGCGACAAATATGCTTCATGCCACTGGACTGAATGTCAAACAGAAGATTGCTGGTATTTCTTAACTCATTCACATTGAATTCTTGAAATCACAGTGATCATGCTCTGACTAGTTTTAAATTAAGCGTTATTTTAAATGAAACCAGGACAGTCACATAAAATGGAAATGCTTTCAGGATCTGTTAGAACAGAAGAATGGAATGTCTTCCCAGGCTGGACACCAAAAGAGTCAGGAAAATGTATTTACTGCCCTCGAGTCTCAGTAGGAATGTGGATGATGGGCTTGTTTTTCTTTTAAGCAGCTGATTCATGTATGTGAGAGTTCTACAAATTTAGCTTTCTTTCGCATTCCTGAGTCAGTTCTCAAAATTTAAAGGTGACAGAAATACTAAAGACTTGCTAAAACAAATGCATTTAACCATTTTACGTTAGAATTAATAATTAAGAGAAATTATTGTGCAGTTTGAAAAGCATGTTGAAAACTGTTCCTTTTTCATGTTTATAGTGCATATTGTATGTCCCTCACATTGCTGTGATTAACCAGATTAGTTACACCAGATGCGCTTGATTGCACTGAAATGTTTCTTTTTCCCTAGAGCAAACATGTTTTGATTGTGCCTAAGGGACTGCAAGTGGATGGGTAGCTGGCAGAAAATCCCCAGTAATTAAGCAAGAGTTCAGAAGCATAATCAGGGGATTATTGTCCAACTTCTGGAACCACAGTTATTCAGAGAGACACAACATGTAATTTGGGACAGCTTCATTTTTCCTTCAGCCTTCAGAAATAAGGCTGATTCTAGTTGCAGAAAACCTGGGAAAATGCATTCAAAAAGCTACTGGCAGTGTAACACCAGTGAGCTTCTACAGCTGGTGTCCAGAGAAGAGGTAAAGTGAGAGAGGTTTGCATAAATGGTTAACATTATAGGTTTTTATGCTGCACTGTGTTCTCTTCTGTCCTGTGTCAGAGGGTGGTTGGGCACTGGAACAGACTCCCCAGGGAAGTGGTCACAGCACTAAGCCTAACAGAGTTCCAGAAGTGTTTGGATAATACTCTCGGGCACATGGTGTGACTCTTGGGGATGGTCCTGTGCGGGGCTGAGTTGAACTTGATGACCTATGTGGGTCCCTTCCAATTTGGCATATTCTGTGATTCTGCGAGTAAATCTGTTTGCTCTGAGGAGAATGTTTTTCGTCACAGCTAGTCACATACAAGTTTCTACTGGGTTTCATCTCTCAATCACCTTTTAGTGCCCCCTTCCTCCTCAAACTCAACGCTCTTTTCATACCTTTTGTGAGCAGTTGGCTTGTTTTGGCTATACCTACCATCATGTGGTTTTGACAACACCCAACTGCCCCGAAAAAGCAACTGAAACCTGCTTTTGTCATCAAATGGGTAAGAAGGTGGTGAAAAATGAAATGAAGCAATTGAAAGGAAAACCTTATTTCTGGGGGAAAATAATCTCCCAAAGGGTACTTTCAATGTGTAACCCTTGAAATGCTCTGTTTTATACATGCCCTAGTAGTCTGTTTGTAAGAACAGATTTTAGTTGTTCCTTTATTTCACTGAGCCTGAGAGGTTGCTTTCTTTTTGTCTCACCTCTTACTGGTGTTAATGTGAGGTACTTTTGAGCTAATGGTTTTTTGGCCAATGCCATAAAGTAACATTTGACTTGAATGTCACATTTATGGAAATTAACCTTTGGCAGGGTAATTTTTGTCCCCTCCTGTTCTTTTCGTCTTTCTCTTATCTCAAAATTATTTTGTCTTTTCTGCTGCAGTTATGTAACATTTCTGTTCCCTACTGTGACCTGCAGGTGGTCATCAAAATTTATACAAATGGCAGGGAACTATATGGTTAATTAAGGTGGGCTCTTGTGCCAATAAGGCAAAATCATGGTGTAGATTAATCTGTATGTAGAGTGTGAAACTTCACAGCAATGTAAGGTGCTTTAATTGAGTGAGCTTCCAGCTTCTAGAGTGACTGCCACGACCCCTCTCTAAGCTGCACTGGTGTTTCTGCCTTGGTTAGGTCTGGTAGATGACCGCATGCCGCTCCTCTCTAGCTTTTGTGCGCACACATGAAGCCGAGCTGACTTCCTCCATTCCTTCAAACTCACCACTGGGAGGAGAGTGAATAAAAGCAAAAAAGCTGGCTGCAAAACACAGGCTCTGCACACTCTTGTAGTTCCTTCCTGGTGGTGAAATAGTTCTCTTTTTCTTGGGAGCTTGATGCATGCTGCCGGGGTCAGTGGCTGTCATAGTAGAAGAAGCGTTGCTGTCTAGGGGTCATCCCGTGAGGTAAAAACATTCCGCTTTCAGAAGTGAATCGTGCAGTTTGTCATGGGAAACCAGGACCATGTAATTTTTGTTATTTTTTTGCCTGTGCAGCTTCATTATTACTCATAGCTCTGTCTCTGCCCATAACCTTTAGACCCTCACCAAAGTGTTTCACACCTGCACCGGGAGATGCCGGTGACGGGGGCAGAGCTGTCTTCTCCATTCTGGTGGGAGAGCAGGCTGCTGGGTACAGCTTTTCCCATCGTGGCTCAGAGGAAACAAACACGTGGGGAATGAACAGGATGAGCAGCCTGGTCCGTGTTGGTGAAGTTTATGTAGCACAAACTGCACAATGAAGGAGAAACGTAGGGAAAGCTGCGAGTCCTGCACTGTATCTGTGACACTGTATCTGGGGAGGGGGAGGGAAGAGCATTCGTAGCGGGAGGGGTGGCGGGAAGCTAGAAGTGTTCAAATATGTATAATATTTTATATAAACATAATAAGCTTAGTTCCCCTTCATAATCTTCAGGAATGGTACTTTAACACCATTAAGCAAAGAATTGTTTTAGGATTAAATAAATGTATTGTACATAAGGCCATACGTAATCTTCTAAAAATGTCGCCGGACAGGAGCGACGTGTATTACTATATGAAAAAAGTCCTTAATGCACTGTTATCTCCTAAATATTTAGTAGTAAATTAATGCTATTTAATTTTTTTAAAAATTTGTCTTGTGTAGACACTAAAAAGTATTACACAAAATCTGGACAGAACATGTCCTTTTTAACAGCAATTTAAAGAACTTTTTATATATGTAAGGTAGTAACTTTTCAAATTGTTCTAGTTGTATATTCCCATGTTTACTATTTGTGAAAGTGTGCCTGTCTCTATTCAGTTATTTTTTTTCTAATAATTTCATGCACACATCTTTCATTTTTGTAGTTTCCATTGAAAATTATTGTGTATGCGCCTCATACTGCCACAAAACTTTGCCACTCTAGGTCTGTGGTGGCCACATTCAGCAGTGCCCATGCCAGTGGGCTAGCAAAACCACAAAGCAAAATACTTGTTTCTCATTGTAGAGTTGGGAGTTTACTGCTTTTAAGTTGTCCTGATGTCACTCTTGAAATGACTGTTAAAACTAAGCTATGAGTTCATTGCATTTATTTTATATTCTTGGTTGTAATGAAATGGAATTGACTTTGCTTCAGTGTGAATTTTTTAAATAAAATAATATACATTTGTAATAATAATAAAAAGTTCAAATCAAATAAGTGTGCAGAAAAGTTTTTGTAAACATCAGCTTTGGGCTACCAAGAGAGAAAATACAGCCCATAAAATTGCAGTTGTAATTACATTCAGGATGTTTATGATATCATACACCACACAAAACAAAGCTTGAAAAACCTCAGAGTTGAAATTACAGCTTTTAAAATGTCCATGAGGATATTCAAGGGTACGTGTCCATCAAAATAGAATGAAAGCTTATGGAAAGCAGAAGTTTTGTTCTGTGCTTATAAAATTCTGGTGTGCCACGACGATGCCCATTGTAGAGATTTATTATTACTTGCATAACAGTGCTAGAAATGTATCTTCTGAAAAAAAGCTAATCTGCTGCATTCTGAAGATAAATGGCGCCCTGCTTTTTCCTCCTGCTGAACATTGGAGCATTTCAAGCTGTCAGGTGACAAAATGGGAAAGCACGAGCTAGAGCATGTTGGTGGTTTTTCAAAGTGGGGTTTGTGTGCTTTGCTAGTCTTGTGTTTCTGTTCCATCTAACAGTTGTTTCACGGATGGATAGCTAACTCCTTCCAAATATCCCATTTGTCTTCTCCATAATAGTTGCGTGGGTAGTTGCACTACCAGCCGTGTTAAGAGGCCTTGGTTTCTGATGTGCTTTTTACATAAGGGTGAGAGTAGGAGTGGCCTTTTGCCAAAAAACTTAGTCTGCATTTCTTACGCCTGAAGATTGAGCTGTTGCTTCAGCTTCCATGCAATTGAGCATCCCCAGCACTATAACCCTCATAGTTTCTGTCATCCTGTTTTTTTTGGTAAGAGATTGTGCTTAGTCAACAGCTTTGACTTGGATGTTCTTAAAACCTCTTATGTTGGCTCTGTCTCAATCTTCATTCTTCTATAGCATATCTCTCTCTCTCTGTTTTTTCTCCCTGGTCATGCAATTTACAATCTAATCCCACTTGATCACACTGATCTGAATTTCAGTGTAGTCCCTTTTTCTGTCCTTGACAGCTCAACAGCTTAGATTTTGCAGCCATTGAGAAAGTTGCAGAGTAGGTTGTTTATATTAGTCTCTTGCTTTGACTTGTTGCTTTCTGCTTTGTGTTACTGCCCTGGCTCTGCCATCTCTGTTGCATTAGTTGTGAAGCTTCTCTCTTCACTTTCACATCATTGCCAAAGCCTGCTGTTACACCATCCCTCTTACTCAAATTAAGAAGTTACATAAGTTATCCCCTGGTCTGATTGTGCCACCCAGTCACATCCCCTGTTCTAGATTTCTAAATAAGCATACATTTCTGGAAAATTCCCTCTCAGGTGTCTTCTACATCCCTCCTTAAAGCCTTTTGGCTTTGATGTCTACAGAAGTTTAGTATTTTAAACTACTGGTGCACAATGAGTCGTCTCTGTTGTGTTAAAAAAAACTGTCCCAGTGTTTCATTCTGCCCTCCAGTCTGTCTGCACCCATCTCTCACCTCCCTCTATGCCCCTTGCAAGCTCCCTGTGACAAGAACAGTCATTTTGTTCTGATACAGTAGCTTCATGACTGAGGCTTGCAGCACTCTCTAATATGAATACTAACACTGTAATATCGTGGGGTCTTACTGCTGGATGATACACAGTAGTCATGTTCTCACTTCCCAGGTGTTGCTTTAACACAGAAAACATCATATTGGTGCCAGGTGTCAACTTCTTCTGGCTAATTGCAGAAGTTGAGCAGGCATTGTTCCAATAGCCAGCAAAGGTTAATGATGGTTTACCTGTAATGTTTTTCTAATAGGTAGGTCTTGCTTTTTTTGCCCAGAGAGCTTCATGTCTGTGTTTATGATCACAGGAAAAAACCCGGAAGCTTTGGTTTATTTTGGTGGTTTTATAGTAATGCAGAAAAATAATATTGCATAATTAATACAATGATTTTTTCATTTGCAAGAAATATTTGTTAGAGCAACAGTTGTTTGAGATAGATTAAAACCACCAACCAAGTTTATGAAAGGTGTGTACAGTCATAGCTGAGCTGCTGAAATTACTGGGGGAGTACTACAGTTGTTATGTAACAGCTATCCAAGTTAATCTAGAGTAGGTGTTTAAAAAATTGTTATTGTTATTATTACAAGTCTGAAAGTAATACCAGCCTGCCTGTAATTTTTATATAATGCCCTTGCTTTGGAATGCTGCCATAGGATCAGTTTTTCCAGCTTTGTGTGTTGACAAACTGGTAAGTGTATTGTAGGGACTGTAACAGGCCATTTCTGTGATTATTTTGTTGTGTGTTCTTTGAAGCATCTTGAAGAGTACACAGAGCGTGAGGCTGTGTAACTTTTGTGTGGACATTGCATGCGTTGAACACTTGGCTGAATGAAACATTCAGCCATATATTCCTTCGGCTAAAATGTCTTTTGACAATATTCAGTAAGAAGTCGTGTGAAACGTCCAAGTGGTATTTGAGGGCATTATAGAAAGGTTACCTGTGCACCAGTCCGTTGCCAGAATGGAGTTTTGCTTTGCTTACACTAGCAGTGAAGGTTATAAATAAAGTAGTAAAGAAGGATCTGTTATTTTTTTTGAAATATGACTTTTTTAAATAAGGAATTTTTAAAAAATCAAGTGTTCGCTACTGAGTCTTGGATATGATACAGTAGGCAACAATAATGCATTTTATATGATCTCCATCCCAGAAGACTAATTGTGTCTTAATTAATAAAAAACCAATATGTGAAGCACTGAAGAAAGGACTTCTTCATAGCTATCAGCAGCAGACAAAGTTTTAATTATGGATCAGGTCCTGCCAAATGTTGTATGGTTCAGATGTCTTTTCCATGGCCTGCATTTGAGCCTACACTGTTAAGATTCTTCCCTATATCCACAGATAGGAATTGCTCGCAATATTAGAGGGGAAAAAATAGGAAAGAAAGTGTGCAGCATTTGATTTTGTAACAAAGTTTTCATGCTATGGAGTTTAGGTGTCTGAAGTTCTCCAAATCATAATCAACTTCTAAATATTTTTAAATATGTATTTTTAACATTTGCATTGTTAAAAATATTTTCTACCCGTATCTGGGCAACATAGCACAGCTCTGCTCTGGAAAGATAACCTCTAACTCTGCATGCTTGACCTGGTCAGGGGACACGGTTGTCAATTTGGAGCCTTGCAATTTACACGAGTGGGCACTGAACTTTAACCTGTAAGTTCAGGTCACACAGGTTTATGGAAAAGCAATCAGCTTTTAAAGAAAACATACTTCCTTAGCTGAAAGGTGAGCCAGGGAAGTGCAAAATTAAAGGCTTAAAGTCTTACTGCAGAGAGCTCCTGTGGTCCCCCAGTTTAACAGACAGTGCTATGAGATGATTTTAAATTGTCAGATCATATCATTGCTAGGCTGTGCAGTTCTAAAACATCTGTTGTTGGTTGTTTTCTAATATGTAGAATTGGTAGTTTGCAAAAGTATAATTATGATTTTCTGTTTTCAACTTATTTTATGGCTTGTTCCTGCATTAGTACAGAAGAAAGAAGGACAGTTTCCAAGCTCAGAACATTACCTTGCTAACAAAGAACAACCAAAGGAGATCAGGCTTCTCCCTTGCTGGTATCTTTCTTTTGCTACAGCTGAGGAGATTCAAGGAGGCAAATCAAACTGCGGCATTGTATAGTAACTGCAGTTCTTGGGAAACGTCTGCTTTTGAAAAGAAATATTTGTAAATACAGCATCACAACTGCAGAAAGTATACCTGACAAAGTTAGTGGGAGTGAGTCACCTTTACAAAATTCCCTGCACACAGTGAGCAGACCAAATTGCTCTTGTTGAGAAGTTTGTAGACTTTGGGTTTACCCACCCATAAATGCATGGCAATCTTCACAGTTTGTGGTTTCAAACACTCCCCCTGGTAATAATGGGGCTTTTCTTTAAACATCTAAAAGTTTTCTTGTAGCTTGCAGTATCCCACAAGCATGGAAATAAATCCCTGCTCATTTAAGAAACAATGGGAACATCTAATAACATGCACTGGTGGGTATGTCCCAGTGGGGATTATCAAGAGTTGCTTCTGCATCGTGCTGCTGCTGGATGAAAGCTGGAAGTCCCCTGTGACTTTAAAGGCAGTCAGTTCTAGGAAGCAGGAATGAAGCAGCTTCTCTTATCATCCAGACTGATATTAGAGCTGTTTAAATGTATTTGAGCCATCTGAGAATGTGACGTGTATCATATTTGAGCAGTGGCTGTACGCTTTCAAATCCCAAGAACTCAATCTCCCACGATAACATTTACATATATTGTCTGTGGAAAAATGCTGAACTGTAACTTGTTAATGTAAATCTTATAAAATACTTGTCAGTAGATCATGTGTGCTGGAGGACATAAGAAATGACCTGCCAGCTAGATCAGAACCAGGCATGTTCCTTCCCACCTAACGTGCCAAACTCATATATCAGTTGTGTTGTGTCATGCCTTTATTAATACACGGTGGCTGTGCTATTCCAAGACTGTGTTATCACTGCAGCTTCTCATGCATCGGAGATGTGGTAAGCCATTTGTATTCCACCTACCTCCTTTGGGTTGTTTTGTGCAAGGCTGTGGGGAGACCAGCAATTCACCGGTCTGTGACTATGCATACTCTACACATTACCTTGAAAATCAAATCAAAAGAGCACCATAGCAGTATTCAGTCTTGTCCTTGTGTGGGCTGAGATTCCATGTGTGACATGGCATACTTACGATGGGGACATGCCCGTTCTGTGGGATCAGGGATGGTTTCTGGATATGCTACATCTGAATGCCAAAACAAAACACGTTTTTGCTTTGATGAAGTCACACCTTGGCCGGAGAGATGAATTCTAAGACTATGCTCATTTAAATTATTAGGATATGTCCTTAGTTTATTTAGGCCAGCATGGGTAATAAAACTGTGTTGACATTGATAATAACTGTCACTTCTTAAATTTAAAAAAAAACCCAAAAAACAACAAACCCCAAAAAACACCAAAACCAAAAAACCTAAGCAAGTTTCCTATGACTTGCTCCTCTCACATACGTATCCAAATGTGGAGCTAAGGAATAATTTGTTTCCCAAAAATGCCCTGAGAAAACAGGATACCCCATGTAGCCAGAATAGCTATGCATCCTAAATATAACAGTGCTGAACATTCATAGAGCAGGGTTCAGGTTTACACCACGTACCACAGCTCAGGATGTTCGGGGCCAGACGTCCCCACCATGCAACATGATCGCTTCCGTCAGCTGGGTGCCAGACCAGCCCCCAGCCCTGCAGGGAACGCAGTTACCTGACCCAGACCCACCTCCTCCTGGCCAGAACTGTCCCTCCTGCAAGAGAAGGTGGTTTGTGCCATGGGCAGATTTCTCAGCCCCTACACAGACCACGGCACCCGTCTGATGTGGAGGTTTGCTACTGTGGCCTTGTGTGAGCTACTGAGTTGGTCCTCTGAGAGGCTCTGGACACGGTGGGCACAGATGTCCCCTCTTGGGCTGCAGCCGCAGCGGTGGATGCGAGGGGTGGTGGATGCAATGTGCCACCGTGGAGCGGATCCAACGTGGGGCCCACGTGTGGAGATGGGAAGAAAAGATTACCCAGCCCTTGGGAGCCTCTACCTTACGCAAGCTGTCCGCACACATTGCAGCAGTGGGCGTTTTGGGAAGGTGCCGGCAGTGCCTGGGGCAAACTGGGAGAGGGTGGCGCTGCCGGTGTGCCACCCTCCCTCCTGGCACGGAGAGGGTCTGGAGGTGGGATCCTCTCTCCTGGACACTTTGGGAACACCGTGGTGCTTCAGAAGAACTCTCTAGACCTCCCAGAGCCCTGTGGCAAATCCCACCCTTGCAAACTGGAGCAAGAGCTGCTGAAGTGCAAAAGAGACTGGAGCCAGCAGCGAGGTGCCAGCCAGCGCCGTGATGGGCATGTTGTGCACTGCCTCTCCCCCCACGCACGCCGCTCCCCAAGGCCTCCAGGTGGGAGAGGTAGAGGGGGAAGGTGCCACGTGAGGACCAGCTCACTCCTGACTGTGGAAGGGTGACACACTGAATTGCCCAGCTCCGTGGTTATGTGCCTCCATGGCGTGGGCCTGCAGTACCCATCTTACAACACGTTTCAGGCCCTGAAGTTTCTTGGAGAGTCTGACGAGTCCCACACGTGGGTGAGGGTAGGACTTGGTTTAGTTTTCAGAAATGTGTTCTCCTACTTCTCTGCAGTGCCCCAGATACAGACCTTGTTCTGCTGTGCTTATGCGCTGTCCCTCAGGAGGGTCTCACAGTAACTGGCAGTTCACTGGATTTGGATGGATTTGGTGGGAAGTCTAATCCCCTCCAATCTTTTTTCTGTGCCCCGTTCTCACCTGCTAGGGCTGCTATAAGCTTTGGCTAAAATGCCCCTTTTCATATCATGGCTCAGCTTTGCCCAGTCCTGCACAAACCCTCTCTTCTCCAGACACCTGGCAGCCTACACCCAAGGAGACTGTTTTATGGCTAATGTTAGGTGCTTTAAAAAAAAAAAAAAAAAAGGTGTATTTAGAGAGCCCCTGGGTGGTTTGTTTCACTTTGCTTTTACTGCTGCGGAGGATATTCTGCTGCCAATGCTGTCTAGGTCCTGGCTGTCCTGCAGAGTTGTCTGACAGCTCTGATGTTTGTCGGGATATCTAACGTGGCAGCATGTATTTGAGAGCACGATCCCTCCTGGGATCATAGTCTTCACATTTTCTTACATATTATAACATTGTGTGCCTCGTGGGAGACTACTGAGGAGGCTGCAAAGAATAGTCCTCCGTGGGTGAGTTCAGCATATGGCAGGCATCACCTGGACCATCTACTTGGAGAACGTGAGTCTTGCTGAGTCAGTGCTTCTCATTGACCTGCAAGTCAAAAAGAAAGGTCTGATGGAGACTCGAATTCCTTGGCCATGGCAGGCAAAAGAAAGTCTGCAAATGCCATGCTCATGTAGGACTCCTGACAGCCTATCCAGGCTAGGCAAGGAGTGGTTCATGCAAGCCCCCTGCCAGCAGGAATCTGCTGCCTCCTTAAATCATCTGCTGGGCAGGCAGCCTTGTCCTGTCTGGAAGCAGCAGAGGGGCTGAAGCAGGAAGGGGGTCTCTGGCATCGCATTGCAGTGCTGCAAAATGACTTGTTGCCTCAGACTGCAAGGAGGGGACTGGCTGCACCTTGTGCTCTGCAGAGAGGGACCCTCAGCACCCCACTGGCATCATCATTCTGGCCTCCTCCCTCTGCAGCCTGACCTGCAGTCTCAGGTAGCAGCTACTTTGGAAGAAAACTTTCAGCTAAAAACTACACTGACACAAATTACTTTCCCGCTTGGTAAGAACAGGGTGAGAGCTGGACCCTCTTCTGGGAAAAACTCTTGAAAATGTATATTTTTCCTTCCCTTTGCAGATGCTGGCAGGGAATGAGCTAGGGGTCGTTTGGGGAGGATCTGAACAAACCGTGACAGAATCCATTAGAGGGACTGACATCCTAGAAGGGGGAGAGAGGTGGAGGAGGCTGCCAGGCCTCAGGGGATTATTCTTTTGTATTTCATTTGTGATCTGTTGATCTGGATCTGGCTGGGGTTTGAGCCCATGAGTCACGTTCACATGGGCAGGTGGGAGTGGCTTCATTATTTTCTTTTGAATCACCCCACAGTTCTGTCACCAGAACATGCTTTAACAGCCACGTGCACGTGTGCGTGTGTGTGTGTCTGTCTGTGTGTGCGTGCAAGATAGAGCCAGCCTGGAGGGAACAGGCTTGGCTGACTTTGCCTCAGCTTGGTGGACTTGGCAGTGGTAGGTTCATGGTTGGGCTTGCTGATCTTAAAGCCCTCTTTCAGTCTAAGTGATGCTAAGATTTTATGATATGTGAACTAGGATTGTATGAACTGTGAGCAAGTGCCATTCTGCAAGAGTTTCTCACAGCTTCTGTTTTATACACAAGGTTCTCTAGTGGGGGGTCAGGACCCCCTTTTTGACTCCTTCACTGGACTTTTGGAACACCAGCATGCTTGTCCTACTTGCTTTGTAGGTGGGTACCATGAGCCTGCAAGAGTCACTGCTGCTGGACCTCAGTGGTGGTGTGGTCATCACAGACCTATAGAATCACAGAATGGCTGGGGTTGGAAGGGACTTTGAAGATCATCTGGTTCCAATTCCCCTGCCATGGGCAGGGACACCTTGCACTAGAACAGTTTGCTTAGGGTGCCATCCAACCTAGGTTTGAACACTTCCAGGGATGGGGCAGCCACAAATTTTCTGGGCAAGCCTGCTTGAGTTCATGAAGTTTTTAGACAACACTCTCAGGCACATGGTGTGATTCTTGGGGTGTCTTATGTAGGCACAGGAGTTGAACGCGATGATCCTGATGGGTCCCTTCCAGCTCAGCATGTTCTATGATGCTATGACTGTTGGCTCACGTCCAGCTTTTCATCCACAAGAACCCACAAGTCCTTCTCTGCAGGGCTGTTTTTAGTGAGTTGCTCTCCCAGTCTGTACTCATATCTGGGATAGAATAGATCCAACCCAGGTGTAACACTTTGCACATGGACTTGTTGAACTTCATGAGGTTCTCATGAGTTCACTTCTTAAGCTTGTCCAGGTCCCCATGGATGGCATCCTGTCCTTCTGTTGTGTCAGTGACACTGTTCAGCTTCACGTCATCTGCAGATTTGCTGAAGGTGCACTCAACCTCATTGTCTGCGATGAAGATATTGAAGAGCACTGGTCCCAGGACAGAGCCCCGAGGCACAATACTCTTTGCCATGGTTCCCACCCACTGTCCAGAGACACATAGACTAAAATTTTCTTGCCTGTTGTATAATGAAGTGCAAAAAGATGCCTGGGAGGAGGATTTGGAGTCAGAAGATGGGATAATCATCTCACCCTGCTATGTTTAGGGGAGCACAACTCCAAGGCAACAACCTCAGCTGGGGGCACACCCAGGCCAAGAGAGATGTTTGTGGTGTGGCTCACAGCAGCACTATGACAGTGTTCACCAGAAGCCGCTCTGTCAAGCTGTACATCACAAAGTGCAGCCCCTGCCCCCTGTCTCAGGAGGGCTGTTGAAAGCTTCAGAAGCAACTTGAGCCTGGGAGCAAAAGGCCTGAAGTCTCTCTGAGCCACTGCTAGCCCGAAGGTGTAGGACCCTCACATGGAGACGTGGTGTACAGCTGCCCATGGGTGGGCTGCAGCCAGTTCAGGCGTCAGGACAGTAGAGTTGTCACTGTCTCAAACCTCAAAACCCCAGCTTTGTAGGAGAGCCCAGCAGGCACCACTGCAGGGGTGATATCTTTCCAGGCTTGGAGGAGCTGGTGCAGCCCCTGGGGGAACACGTATGGAACATGAGGGGTCCGGGGAAGCACACACACCCTGCGTGGGCAGAGCTGGCCCTGTGAGGGCCGTGCCATAGCTCCCACCACGCTTGTAGAGGAGAGCAGACCTTCAGCTGCACTGGGAACATGCCAGCCTGAACACTGTGTGTGTGTGGACAGGACAGAGGCAGCCAGGCTGGTGGCTGCTGTGCTCAGCAGTCCCCTCACACGCCAGCTGACTCCTGGCGATGCCAATGGGAGGGCAAAAATCCACTGGCCTGCTGGGTCCACAGAGAGATGCTGAACTCTGAGCTTTTCCATGTTCACCTGCAAAGGGAGAGAGGCAGAGAGAAACACCTCAGGCTGTGAGCGCCCAGGCCCTGCACATCCCAGGTGCCAGGGCATGAATAATGTACAGGATATGTATGACGCCCTTTGGCAGCTGATGAGAGTATGTGGTGCAGGCTGGAGGAGGGGGAAGAGCCATGAATCCCTGCTGCTCAGCCCAGCAGCCCACAGAGCTGGGGCTGCTCTGTTCGGTGGAAATGGCCACAGAGCCAGCACCGTACCACCAGTACCAGCCATAACTCCTGATAAACCTGGGAAAGCCAGGGTTTGCAGTCCTGCCAGGAGAGGGGTGGCTCTTTAGGAAGATGGTGCTGTTCATCAGTTAAGATTTGTTTTGTGGGTTTTCCCCTCTTAAGACAGCTACATACAAATGTGAAATTCACATTTCTCTACAGGATTTTGGCTAAATACTCTGACATAAACCACAAATAATTTCAGCACAGGTCTGAGCCAACTCCTTTCCTTGAGCCTTTCAGAGCAGACTTGTCACTGGTTTCACTGGGAGGCTTCAGAGCAGAACCGTTGCATCCTGGCTTTGGTTTTGCAAACAGCTTCTTGAGGCTTGAAAATGAAATGCCTGTCCCTAGCTGTTGCCGTTTTCTGCTTGGCAAGTCTCTCTGCCAGCAGCCTCCATGGTGTTATGATGGGGTTTGTAAATGTGGGTTATGTTGGCCTGTGTACAGGGCCCCAGATATGAAGTCTGTGGTGCAATATATGTTTGCTCCTTGGTGTTGGCGTGGTGTGTTTGAGAATGGACCTCTTTTTCCTTAAATATAGGAATGGGGAAGAGGCAGGAGAGCTGAGAGGAGACCTTTCTGCTGTTCTGATAGGACCGAGGAGCTCAGTAGCCAAGTGTGGCTGGCCAGGACCTCTGTGGCTGGCTGGTGAGGACCTCTGCCAGGGGTTGCCTGCCATCTGCTGGCAAATCCCATGGGATGGATGGAGCCCAGGAGGGAGCCGGAAAAGGCAAGCTGTTGTGGTTAGGTTGTATCACTCTGGCCAGAGACAACACTGTTTTTCTGCTAGGACTGAAGGCAGAGGGCCCATCACTGATGTTTCCAGCTGGTGAGGCTGCATTACTGTCCAACATGTTTCCGTAGCACCATTGCTCTGGCCAGGTTGTAGAGATATGTGGCCCTCAAAGTGAAGCCCTGAAACTCCCGATCTGCCATTTCCTGGTATTCAGGTACATCCTGATGCCAACATCTTGCCTTTGTGTCCAGCTTTTGCCTACCTCCAACAGGGTGCACAGTGACCACCATCCCAGGATCAGCCTCTGCAATTCTGCAGTCCAGAGCTGTGCCAGATTCAGGGTTAGGGCACTTTCTTGCCAAAGCAGGCATCATCAGTGCTTTTCCTCTGGGGCTGCAGAAGGATGCCATGAGGATGATGCCACCATGGAGCATTGGCTGTGGGGTCAACAGGGCAAGGCCACTAAGGGAAGCAGCCCCTGGGATGAGCCCCTCACCTGCCTGTGCTGGGACCAACACTGGAGCTGAGGCTGACCTCTCACAGGCTGCAAAGGAGCAGCTGAACATCCCAGCTGGGGAGAGCAGAGCGACGAGGTCTGTTTGGGCAAGGGGGTGGCAGGCAGCTGGGCACTTTGGTGACATGATGGGGCAGATGTCAGTGAGCTGACTGGGAGTTTTGCACCTCTGAGTAGCAGTGCCTGAATCTGTTTATGTACCAGAATGGTCTTGCGGTCTGGGACCCGAGGAGCCAGGCAAAGAGGATCTGTACATGTTCCTGGTGCAGAAAGAACAACGCTGTGATTTACAACAAATGCTTCCCTCCCCCTGTCTCTGCCGTGGAGATAATCAGTGTTTTGCCTGAGTCTTGCTGTTTGCACAGGGAACCTGTTTTCCAGATTACTTGACACGTATTTTGGCTTCTTCATGTCTGAGGTGTCAGATAATGCTGGAGACTGTTGAAGTGTGGAGCAGAGGCACTCTGAGAGACCAGCCTGCTGGGTCAGGCACCATTAGCACCACCAGCAGGCACAGCAGATTGGTTCACAGGCCACAGGGCTGCTGTAGCTGAGCTGGCTGCTCTGTGCTCCCTACCATCTTCCCTGCTCACAGCTACCCTGCTGACCCACTCCTCTGCTGCGGAGGCCATTAGTGGATCCCACCAGCAGTGAGGACACCAGGCAGCCCCAGGCAGCACGTGCTGGGTTCAGCAGGAGAGCAAGAACCCTCCCATGGGGTTCAACTTCTGTTTGTACTCATGGCTCAGTCTGTCTTCTCTCTGCCCTTCTTCCTTCTCCTCTTCTGTGAAAAGACAGGCTGGAATAAACTGCTCTGCATTGCCCATCATGGCCTGAGCAGGTTGGGATAGTGCCAGACCCTGGTTGTGAGCAGTGGTAGCAGTGTGAGACAGATATTCTGGGGAGGTTTTCTGGAAGCTTGTGGCATTGCAGTGCGTCCATCCATGCAAAGCCAGGCAATATGTCTGCTCAGACCGTTTTGTTCATTTTGAACCATCTCTGAATTAAAGCTATGTGTGGGCAGTTCGTAAATGAAGCTGGTAGCAGTTCTGGTACCAGGAGACAGGCATCCTTGGATATCAGCTCTGGCTCCTGTGACAGTTACTTCTTTTAGCCCTGAGAGTTACAGGAGCCGGTACCCGCAATGCTTTTTGCTTCATCTTAAC
Organism: Empidonax traillii; assembly: GCF_003031625.1. Classification (NCBI taxonomy): domain Eukaryota; kingdom Metazoa; phylum Chordata; class Aves; order Passeriformes; family Tyrannidae; genus Empidonax; species Empidonax traillii. Next base: position 96,653 of record NW_020955991.1, on the reverse strand, counting down.
TTCGATTTTTTTATCGCCAAATTATCCCAGGCTGTTTGACTCTCTTGTCTCACTCAGGTGTTCTAGCCGTGCCTTTTTTGTAATAAACTTTTAATCACTTGCAAAAACAATTGCATCCCTAACCTGGGGAGGAGATTATTACTCACTAGATGAAATCCCATCTGGCAGCAGCAGCAAACCCCACTGCAATCACTTCGTAACAGCACCTGGAGGCAGACACGTAATCCTAATGTAAGGTAGGTATTTGTAAGTGGGATGGGTACCATGACCATAAAAGGAAGTTTAATGAAATGGCCTGTGCTATTGTGTGACCCTTGCTGTAAAGCTGTAAAAGCTGTCCATCTTTCTCTCCAAGTTACTTTATGGCTCTGTCTCTCTGTTCCCCACAATACGGAGCTGTTGAAATAGTTCCAAATATCGGGGCATTGCACAACTTGAGATAACACTGCCAGTCTTGCTCAATGGCAGAGGGATAATAATGGCAGGCTGTCAGAAAAATACCTGCAGGGAGAGATCCTGGTTTCATTAGCTTGTTTGTTTTAAGTTGAACTGCCGTACTTGCATTTGTTGTTGCCAAATTCTTTTGCTCCCTTTGCCATATAACAGAATGCTGGCTTGGTTACCTTAAAATGTAGCCTGAAACAATTCCCATGCCTCATCAACTGCTGGAAAACATGCAGCTGAGGAGAAGGGAATTCAGGTGTTTTCAGGAGATACGTTGGCAGTGAGAAGGGAAGGTGATGCTTGGGAGATTGGCACCTCACATGCAGCTCTCCAATGAAACTCAGTGCAGGGGTGAAAGGAGTAACAGCACTTCTTTGCTTTGCTTGCAGAGCTGCAGCCTTGTACTCTGCTTTTCCTGAGCCCCCTCTCCCCCTAGCTATCCTCAGTGTTAAAAACTAATCGCTGTCATGAAAAATAAAGGGTTTTCTGTCCCGTGTCAATAGAGAGGGTGTCAGCCCCCGAGCCCTTTGGCAGCAGTGCAAGGGCCCCCATTGATTCTGGTGGGTGCTGGCACCTGGCCCAGGACAGCCATCACTGCCAAGAGCCACACTGCCACCCGCTCTTCAAGTGAGAACCCGATACCAGGGCAAAACCCAGGACAGCTGCAGCAGTCACACACCAGTGCGCCATTTGGAGACTTACAGAGAGGCATAAAAACGAGCTGTGCCTTAATATAACTTATTACAGCCAGCTAACCCATGCTTTCCAAGAGAAAACTGCATCTTCCGCGGTATATCCTAAAGCTGTTGCTGCACTGAGGCGTTCTGAAGGCACCATAAAATCTTAAAAATGCATCAGGCAAAATGAAACGCTTTTCTTACAGTGTCACTGTAATCCCGGTTAGGGCTATAATGCACGGATGTGTGAGATACACGGTTCCTTAAACAGGGTCTGTTTATGCAAGCGTTTCCTTGCCATGCCTGCTGGGAATACAGCCTCGACAGGAAAACGACATTTGCAAACAAATGAGCAGAGAGACACCAGCAAGTTCTCATCTCTGAGGGAAATTAGCATTTTAATATTCTGTGCAGGGCTTTGCTAGGCGGCCAGGGCTCGTAGGTGCTGTGTAATAATGACACCAATAATTAATAATAAATCTGATGCTGAAATGCCACAGAGTTGGGGCTGTCTGCATCCCTGGAATGTGGCAGGGGTTCAGGGTGGGAGCTGCTCTCATGGCAGTATTTTACAGGCGGGGATAGGAGGCTCATGGCTAAAATTAAGAGAGAAGACGGGTGACTGGTAAGAGAGCTGAGTGGCATGGAAGTGATGAAAAAATCTTTGGTGCTGCGAGAAGGAAAGACAAAGGTATTACAGGTCTGATGCTGCTCCTGATGTTGCACTGGAACTGAGCACCCTTGAATAGTGCTGGCCCAGGTTTTCCACTCCTTGCGAACTGCTTGTCCCATCCAGACAAAGACAGTGAGGACATGGGGCCTGTGAGATGCGGAGTGGGATAAGCAAGGATGAAGGTGGGGGCAATGGAGTCCCTGCAGCTCACACAGAGGGACAGGGAGAGAGTGGAAGGGATAGAGCCTGGCCCAAGGGACTGCTCTGAGGCTTTGTCCAGCAGAAGGGGTGGACTGAGCCTCCGCTGACAGCAGGATGGGAGGCAGCACGAAAGGAAGGCAGGAGTTGCTGGCTCACAGGTGCAATGTCACATACCTCCAGAGAAGGGGATGCTGCTGGTCTGGGTCTGAGTGACTCGTCTGTGAACTCACATTTCTCATCCACAGCCTTGTACAGAGCTGGGAGGAGATGCTGCCTTCACTCCTGGCTGGCCTGGCTCTACCATCCATCACGGCATTATGTGGTCCATCATCTGAAGAAGTGGTGCAAAAACATGAAGGCAGTGTGGAGTGATTACATGGGGAATATCTCCCACCAGGAGCTCCTCCTGTGACTGGGTCAAGACCACTGATTTAAGGTGGTGAAGGTTGGAAGCCTCCCTGGCACAGGTTGTTGAACCTCCACCTGTCCCAGGACTTCAGGATCCAGGCTAACTGGGAGTATTTATGCCACCAGACGGCTTCAAGGGGTTTTGTTCCTCAGCAAGCTGCTTGGAGGGATGCCCCAAGTGGTAGTTTTTCACAGGCAAGGTGCATCTCATAGCACTTCAGTATGCTGCACAGCCACAGTGAGCCATTTCTGGCACCATCTTATGCCGTGACAATTAATTAACAGTGGGCACAGCAGGTGCCTCTTTAGCCCGAAGCTGCAATTTCACCACAGGCATTTCCCCATAATCCGCCTCTGATGTGATTTTTCTGTCAAATGTATCTGTTGCTTTCACTTTTTTTTTTTTTTTTTTTTTTTTTTTTTTTTTTTTTTTTTTTTTTTTTTTTTTTTTTTTAATTTTAATGATGCCTTTTACTACTCTCACCAGAGCCATTTACCAGCTGCTGCAGTCAGCTAGCTATTCCCCACACAGGCAGGAGAGGCTCAAATCGGGGCTTCGTTTCACAGAAGGTGAGAAACACACAGACTGGGGCTGCTGACAGACATTGCTACCGCCCCAGGGTGTGTTTGGAGCTTTGACTGCTCTTTTTTTTCCCCTCCTGGACCTGGCCAGCATAAACTCATCCTTACTGTGCTGGGCCGAAGCTTCTGGGAACTGACTGTTCTTCATTGTTTTATCTCCTATTTCTGTACGTGTATTTTGAAAGTCTTTCTCTGAGGTCTGCCTGGGTGGCTTTTGCCTGTTTTATGCATTCTAAAATTATTGGCTGATGTTTATTCTCTTCATTGGGTGAAATGTTTACAGACTCTTGCTAAATCTGAACAGCTCCTCTCTAATTTGTGTTTCTGTCTTCTCAAACCCTAAAGAGAGAGAGATATTTTGAGTCCAAATTAGTTGTCTGGAAATTGCACTTTGAGGGAAAATCCATACTGCTGACTTCTGCTAACTGTGCAGTAGGTAAGCCTGGAACTCAAATGAGAGCTATGTCCTCTAGCTGGGGGGATTCAACTCAGGCCTCTTTCTTCTCAGATGCCCACTTTGCTGGGCTCTGTGTACTCTTAGTGCAAGAGGGAGAACTGATTTTAGATCCCTGATCTCATACTAATGTTATGGGCTCATATTAGTAGTAGCCAAGAATGCTACTGGCTCATATTGTGGAGTTCAGAATCGTGTGAGGAGGGAGCAGGGCAGTAAGTGCCAGACAGTCAAGGCGGGTGATCCTGCCCCTCTTCTCAGCCCTAGTGAGGCCACGTCTGGAGTGCTGTGTCCAGTTCTGGGCTCCACAGTGCAAGAGAGACATGGAGCTCCTGGAGTGGGTCAAACAAAGGGATGGTTAAGGGACTGGAGCATCACTTATGAGGAAAGGCAGGGACAGCTGGGTCTGTCCAGCCTTGAGAAGAGATGACTGAGAGGGGACCTTGTCAATGTCTACAAGTATCTGAAGGAAGAATGTCAAGAGGATGGAGCCAGGCTCTTCTCAATGGTGCCGAGCAATAGAATAAGAGGCAACAGGCAGAAACTGATACACAGAAAGTTCCACCTGAACGTGGGGAAGAACTTCTTTACTGCACACTGAAACAGATTGCCCAGAGAGGTTGTGGAGTCTCCCTTTCTGGACATATTTAAAAACTACCTTCACACAATCCTGTACTCTAAGATGACCCTGCTTGAGCAGGGAGGTTGGGCCGGATGGCGCCCCTCTAACCTGACCCATTCTGTAATTCTGTGGTTCTTAATGCTCCATGCAAACCACAGAAACGAGCCCAGCCTCTTGATATTTGAGTTGTGCCCTGCCCTCCCTATCATGAGGTGTCCACAGGTTTGGCATTTGCTGTTCCCCTTCACAGGCCACGAGCCGGACAATTTCCAAGACGTGAAATGCCTGTACAGGCTGGTGGCACTGATGCGACAACTTGGAGAACCTGTGGAGTGGATCTAGTCTAAACAACGACGAGTTGGTGAGGCTGCAAAGTAATTTCTTCATGCAATGGAGATGGGAACATCTAAGAAACGCACCTGCCAAAAAATGGCTCCCAGCTATGTAATGGGTGAGAGTGTGTTAGCAATGGTTTTAGGACGGACAAACTGTTCATGTATGTAACCCACAGAGCTTCTGAGAAAGGAAGATCAGGTCTGTAACTGGGACAATAACAGGGGCAAGGTCTGCTGTGGTCCATATTTTTTCAGTCACTCCTAGCATGCCTATGAGGTGGCAGGCTGACCATGAGGCTTAGTGTTAGTCAGGGCTTTCTTACCCTGCCATCTATAGTCAGTGCTTAGGACCACATAATTCATAACCACATCAGTCTTGCCCCAAAGTAAATGATAGACCAATAAATCAAAAATGACAAAAATATGGCCAGTGCAATTTCGAGCAACAGCTAGCCAGATCTGCTCTATTTTTAAAATTTTTTTTTTTAATTTTTTTTATGACCAGAGTAGCTCTTGCACAAGTGCAGCTCTGAAGGCAATTTGTAACAGCTGAAAGTGTGAGACTACATTTTCCACAGAGGGCTATGTAGATCAGTGATTTATGTTTCACCTGTGGTGGGGAGAGAAGTCTGTAAAATAAAGGAAGCTTTTTGAGAGAATGAGATGGCCAAATACCTCCAGGATTTTGCGATGCTAGAGATGAGGAAGAAGGTTATTTGCATTCTCGGAGATAAATAAATTTTATTCATCTCTCTGGTGCTCAGACTGTGCAGATTCCGTGAAGAGCTGCACCTTCAGACTCTCTCTCATGTGCTCATTCAAATACACACAAAGGATAACACTGCAAAGCAAGTGATATAGCTGAAGTTGCAGCTTTCGCAGCTCTGGAAATCTAGCCAGGATCCCCAAGTGAGTTTGGGGATATTAGCCGGATATCCAAAATCAGTGCCTGCACGAGCAGAAGATTGTCTGGAGCCTGACATTCGGATGTATTGTTATTTTTTAATCTCTTCTCAAGCAGGCAGTCATACTGCCTCCCTTGCTCTCCAATGCACACATGAATCTTGGATGGAGATAAAGTATCACCATCTACTGGCGACTGAAAGGATAACGGTGGAAAATGTCAGAAAGTAATAAGATGAAAGAATTGGCCGTGCTTTTGCCAAGTGTGAGATGATGCAGAGAGCCCTGATCCAAAGAAAGGAAGGTGTCTCACAGCCCCCTTGGCTGCATTAGAGCAGCTGAAACCTGGCAGGGTATTTCTCACTCATCCTTGCTGTGGTTGTACCCACCTTTTGGTCTTGTGTATACAGGCAAGACTGATGCTTCTGGTGCTATTTTCCCAGGGTCTGCATGACATATTGGGTGGTGTTTTGATGGGCTGGAGCGGTTGTGGCATCACTGCCTGAGAAATGGAGGCTGTGCCCGTGAGCCACGCTGTCCAAGGAAGGAGTCATTCCTTTCCTACAGGACACGGGCTCAGGTCTCTGAGCCATGAAGGACTCCAGCCAGTTGGGCACCTTCCAGGCTGTCAGAGCCAGGTGTCAAGTGCAGAAAAGATCCTATTTCTGCTGTGCCCTTTGCAACAAAGTGACCAGTGAACCCAGAGCAGGGGTGTGTGAAGATGGGAAGGTGCTATTTGCTGCTCTGATCCACATGTGTTGATGGATCATTGAGATCACCCAGTGCTGTTACCAGCTGTGGTGAGCTGGAGGACAGGCAGGAGGTAGAGTTCACCTCCTGGTGTCAGGGAGGGTGCTGCACAGCCCACAACTCTGCTGCTGCCTGAAGAGAGGAGGAAAGCACAGCCATGGCTTGTTTTGTGCTCTCCAGAAAGGCCCCAGCAGAGGCATGGGGTCCCATGCACTGCACCCTGAGCACGGCTAGACAAGCATGGAGGGAATAGTGCTAGGGATGGGATCTTCTTTGCTCAAGGGCTCCCATACCTATCAAGTCCCGTCTGCTGAAGGCAGTGAGAAGCGATGGTGTATAGGCAGTGGTGCTGAGCTGGACATGTGACGTGGGCACACTTTTCCTGAGCTCACAGAGTGGAGCCCATGAGTCTGACCAGCAGTAGCAGGCAATGGACCACCTGCATTCCCCAGGGGAGCAGCTGACAGTCCTAGTCTGTCTTCGACCAGCGCTCACCAGCACCTTCCAGGCCTAGGGAAGATGGAGCACGGGAAAAAGGGAGATGATGGGAAGGAAACAGAGTGAAGTGGTATCAGAAGGTAGCTGGGAAACTGAGAGGAGAACACCCAAGGATTTCATAGTAGCGGTCAGGGATCCCCTTCAGTAACAGCAGCTCTTGCTCTGTTTCCTCAAAATATTTATGTGACTCAGCCTGCTAATAAAACCTTACCTTTGGATCATATGGAGAACATGTCAAAGTGACAGCCACCCTGGAGATTACAGTACAATATAGGCACACAGCTTTATTTCCTACATGATCATTCATTCCCTGCTTGCTGGGTGGGTTTTGAAGCCTAGGCTGAGCTTTGTGTTGCTGCAGCTACCAGCATCCAGGTTTTAGTGTGGGCACAGTCCCTGCCCAGATGGAAGGACAGAAACAGTCTGCACATGCATTTGTGTCACTTGTCAGTAAAGCTGCACAGAAGATGTGTCTCTTCTTCCCAAGCTACTTGGACCTGTTGTTTTGAATACTGCTAAGAGGAATTCCTATGTACAACAGCACCCACCACGTGGGTCACGTGCGCTTCTAGGATAGACATCATCACGCCCTACTAAATCTTGACTTTGCTTCTGATTGCCAGTTAAAAGGTAGTCAGAGGGAAGAGGGACTAAGAGCCACCACATCTCTAAGTGTTTTGGGCTTTTTCTTGCTGAGGACATTATGAATTCTCTTTAAGCACCATCATCTGCCCCCATTTGCAAAAGGCCATCATAAAACAAAGAGAAATATCTCTGGATTTCAAGAAAACACTGTTCAGAGTGAGCCTCTCAGTCCATCCATCACCGCTGTTTCCCTCTCCTCAATCTACTTGACATTTGCAATGTGCCACAACAGTCACAGCCCACATCCCTGCACAAGAAATGCCTGTTGCTCATGCCAGGTTGCAAGTGCCCAGCAGCCAATGTTGTGCTGGTTAGGAGGTTTTGCCAGGAGCCTCATCTGACACCATTACAGGGCATTTTGATATTTTGGTCTTGCTCCACCTAGCTACAAAACTTCATTACATCAGATTTTCCATGAAAGGGACTGCAACCTCGGTGCTAGGAAAAGTAACAAGCCTTACATCCTTGAAATTTTGGGCCTGTGGACTCCTGAGAAGTTGAAAATAGAGCAACTTGTGTTGCTCTCGCATGGCTCCTTGTCAGGAGGCCAAGGAGTGGTGCAGAGGGACTGTTCAGGACATGTGTGGGCTCTGCAGGAACCTTGCCAAAGTCACAGCCTTTCCACAAAATGTTTCAACATCACTGAATTGGCAAATTATTGTGAAAAATCTATTTCAGCTCATTTTTCTTCACCGGGGAAGAGACACAACTTGTTGGAACAAGCACTGTTGTAACATATCCAAAGCCAGAAACTGGCTTTTTTTTGGTCCCCTCTGTCTTCTTCGTATGTGCTTCAAATCAATCATAGTTTGATGTTTCTCCAATAAATGGAAGAAAATCTAGAGCCTCATTATTTTACTTCTTTCATTTCACAACTCTTTGTCCATTCTCTCCATCTGAATTGAAGCAGCAATGGAGAATGGCAGACAGGATTTTTCCCTCTACCCAAGATTATGTCAGGAGTAACTGTCCTGACAGGGATGGTTTTTTGTTTGTATACTGGGGAATTTCAGAGAAGCACGAGATGTATAGTAAGTGCACTAAATCACTCCTTTAGTCTCCTGAGTTGCTGGTTCTACAGCTGTCAAAATACTGAGTGGTTTGATTTGGTTTTACAATCAAGTGCTTATGTTAAGCCTTGTGTGTTTTAATTATGCTCTTTGGAAATCTCGGCAGTGCATCCTGTGTGATTTTTTTTCTGAACAGAAACAATATTTAGACCTTGAAATAATTGTATTGAGAGGATTGGAAGTCCTTGAGCCTGTGCAGTCTCAGTTCAATCCCTCTCGGGTCAAACAAACAAATTCAAAAGTAACAGGAGCCGCATTCTGAATAATCACTGCTTTCTGCTTCAAATCACATAGGCCAGCATGACAGGGTGTAGGAGGAATACTAAACAAACTGTTAATCCCAAAAGCTTGGAAAGAACTTGCTGAGCATACCTGCCTCACTGTGGTCTTATAGCATATAGCAGGCATCAGCACACCCAGGAAAGGAACTGAGTCAAATGGGAGAAAAGCAACTGCAAAAAACCTCCCCAGTGTAATCCAGGTTATTTCCACGGCTAGATTGAAAAGCCAAGTGTATCAAAGAGAAAACAAAGCAGCTGAGACGCCCTGAGGATGCTGGCTTCTCCGGTAATGTCACCAAACTTCATATTATACTTTCAAATTTGTTTAAAGAGCACAGGACTCTGCAAATCTGGAACAACCACATGTGCCAATTTCAGAGGTGAAAAGGAGGAACAGCTTCAGCTGGTACTGAGTTAAAGTGCTGGGGGTTGCTGATAGCTCCTTTAAGTGGGGAGAGACACAGGAAATGCAAAGGGTTTTTGGTGCAAGGTGTGAGCTCTAGAGCATGAAATGACGTGTTCTGGGATTCTCTACCCAGACATAAATCACCTTGTACAGGAAATCAAAGAGTTACAGTTAAGGGCATGATATCTAACATTATCAGCAATTTTTGCCCAAATGCGTCTCTTTTTTCTGCCTCTCTTTTCTAGGAGTGGTGGTGTGCCTGCAAAGCAGAGACAAGACCAACACTTGGTAGGGCTTGTCCTGAAAGGTCCTTGCTATCTGTGCTGCTTGGCTTTGACACTATCTTCACCTATTTCTGCCTCCCTTGCTCTAACTTTGTGTGGAACACCCCATCTGGCGTATTGCTTGAGGAGAGTGGCTACTCCATACCTCTTAAGATATGATGCATGTGGCCACAGGACTTGGTACTAGTACTTGGTACTCTGGGGTTGTGCTTCAGCAAGGTTCTAGAATTAGAGTTTGAATCTGCTTTCTAGCCACTTGCAGATTCACCTGGCTCAGCCTGGCAGTAAGCTTTAAATCTTTACAGTGTTTATGTAGCCAACATCAGCCTAACACTGGGCCTTCTGAGTGAGGGATGCTTGCACATGTCTTTGGAAATTCAGCCTCTTTTTAATTTGACTCTTCATAGCCTAGATGCAAGCAGTCCAGGGAATGCAAACCCTGTGGCATTTTGTATTCCTAAATGGTATGCAGAATAGAGGTGCTTCTATGTTTGTGTGTAGCAACAGTTTTTTAATCTGTTTGCAAAGCTGTCTAAAGATTTTGCCTTCAAATGAGAATTTTTGCTGAGAGTACCTGATAATACCTATCTTCATGTCCATGTGTAGTCAACATCTGATTTTTTTGTGAAACACGTGCAAAATATGCCTCTCATTTTGAGTATATTTCTTCCAGTAAGGAAGTAATTATTTTCTCAAAAATTTCAGTTACACTTCATTGCTCTTCACCTTATGTTGAAGTCATCCTTCATTAAAAAATGAGTATCTCCTACTGATGTACGGAATGTAATTTCTGCTTCTCTGCTTTATTAGCCAGGGTGTTATTTTGCAGTGTACAGTACACCCAGTATGTATTCCAGATCCCTGAGGTGCTTGTTCTTGGCCCCCTTCCTGCTCTGAAATCTGTGCTGCCACTTCCTCATTGCTGAGACCACCAACAGACAGGATCTGGGAGTCCAAAATGCAGGGGTTTAAGACGCTGCTGGCACTCGGGTCCATCCCATGTTTCTGCCAACAGAGAGAGGGCCAAATAATGTGAAATCTGAACCTCAGCCAGCCTGTTTCACAGACCATATATTTGCTGAGGCATCAAGCAGAGGGCATGGAGCAGACACCTGGTATTGGTATCATCTTCAGTCACTTCATCTAAATCTGTCAGATCTGTACCCTTGGTTAATCGTGCTAAATAGCTTAACCTAGCATGATATGCTGCTGGGTTTTCTGTGCTGTTAAGGAGCCACAATGCTTGCCTGTGAGGTCTCAGAGAAACTCCAGTTTTCAGAAAGAGCTCCATACGTTGGCATGGCAGTATTGAAAGGAATTCAGTAACTGCCAGCAGGGTTTAACTAATCAACTGCAACAAAAAAACTCACCTCATCAATTTCCTCTCTGAATATATTTGTAAGCTAAAGGGCACTATTTGCCTGCCTGACCATTTGCAGAGTGAAGGATGAAGACTTTCAACTTGTTTTATTGTCTAACTCATTTGATAAATATTTCTATTTACTGAGAATATCTCAGTATAAATGAACAGACAGCTATTTCTCTATAAAAGAGAAAACAGTCTAATTTAATGAATAGAAAATTTCAAGGGGTAGACAATCCATCAGTTCCTTTGGTTGATGGTTTTAATAATGTTTTACACTTTCTGCTATGAACATGGACCTTGTTTCTCGTTTTAATGAATCTGACCTTAACTTTCAGCTTCTGGTTTATTTTATCTCTGTCTCTGCTAGTGTATAAGGCCACTTAGTTATTGTATTTCTTCCTTATTCATGCAGCATAAATTCTAGTCACTTCTTTATTTTACTTCTAACAAGATTACAGAATTGAACTGTGAGCTCCCTTCACCCTCTTCAAAACAATTTCTTTCCTATACGTTTTGGTAAGAAAAGGTACTAAAGATCAAAACACAACCAGTATAAAATGCAGGATATTCTCAGTGTTCTAAAGAGGTCTTCTCTATATTCCCAGTTAAATACAGACTGGCAGAGAACAATTTTGTAACGCTGCTGTTGCAGTTATACATGCTGCTGCTTTAGGAGGGCTTTGGGGAGTTCACACATCAGTGACACATCAGTGTCAAGGAAGTTGTGCTGAAAACCTTAGAGCAGATAGAGCTGAAACAATATTGCCCAGATTTTGCCACTGAGCCCGGTATCCGCTGCCATGCTTACTGATGCTGTGTCCTGGCAAATATGTGATCACTGATCTTACAGGAAGGGAGGAAACATGCTAGAAGAATAACCATAGAATCATAGAATCATGGAATGACTTGGGTTGGAAGGGCCTAAAGACCATTTAGTTCCAACTCCCCCTGCCATGGGCAGGGACACCTCACACTAGATCAGGTTGCTCAAAGCCCCAATCAGCCTGGCCTTGAATACTTCCAGGGATGAGGCATCCACAACTTCTCTTGGCAACCTGTTCCAGTGCCTCACTACCCTCACAGTAAAGAATTTCTTCCTAACATCTAATCTAAACCTGCCCTCTTTCATAATGATTGAATAAAAGTGAAAGATGGGATTTTGTGTGTATTTATGTGTATTTATGTAATTAAGTGTATGCTTAATTAGAGCACTCTCTTTGGAATTTCTCTTTAAACTTTTGCTAAAAGGTATTTTTATGCTGCCTATCAGGTTTCTCTGTCTTTTATAAGGCAGTCCTGAAAAACTCTGTTGTGAAGATATCACACAGTTTAGCTTCTGCTTTCTTTAGAAGGCTAATTCTATATGTACACCCTGTTGATGTAGTTCAAAACTGAAACAATATTCAGATAAATTCCTATTGCCACTTCCTTATAGAGTAATGGGCTTCTATTACCTCAGAGAGTCGAGGAGTAATGACCTATAAAGGTTTCGCTGTTTTCCTGCACATCCAGCTTGTTTTTCTGAATATCTGTATTATTTTCAGACTACTCAAGAAGGATATTTATTCATATTGGACCAATAAGGAAAGATTCCACTATGAAACACTCTGTTCATGCACATTCAGCATCTGTATGGCTGCAATAATTCCAGACAAAAGGATACTGTGGAGGAAGAGCTCTTGAAAAGGTGAAGCTGCAGTAGCCCACACTGAAGTATCACGCAGTTAGATGCATCCTTGGAGATGTCCCCAGCACAACTACAAGGCACTCACTAGGCTTCCAAAATCCTGTCTGGGCCTTAATTTCACTGAATATAAATCCTGAGTGAGTTCTCTAGGGGAGCCTCTTGTGATTATTTCAGTGTCCAGGAGGAAGTGAAAGAAAAAATTTAGCCAAAACCATAGTGAATGACTTTAACTGCTGAAACTGCCTTGTGCCTGCCTGGCCTGCTCTTTGAGTGGAGGAAAATAAGACACATTGAACATATTTGTCTGTAGCAGCTGCCAACAAACCGCTCTCCCGTCAACCTTACTATGGCTCTAGTTCTTTCAGGTTGATGAGGCAGTGCTTGGACTCATGAAAAATCAGGGAATTGCAGAGTTCCTTCCTTGTAGTTCAGAAGACTCCCAAAAGTTTTCGCATAGCTGGGTGTACATGCTGATCCACTTTATCAACCTGCTTACTATACTGCTGACCATGGTTTTCAAGTCTGTTAAATGTATAATGATGCACAAGCTACTACAATGCCATTGCAAAACAAAACTCCCAAATCACCAAAGTAAGACTTGTATAATGCCCTATTTTACTTTCCAGAAGACAAAAGCAACATCTGTACTACTTCCTTACATTTTTTTTAAAGACAAGCTTTCTGCAAGCCTTTTTCAACACCAGCAGTTCAATGGCTGACAGACATTTAGGCAAGTAAGTCTCGTTTTGTGCTTACTTTCTAGAAGCTTCCATTGTGTTTTCATTGACAAACACAATTGCAAAAGTCCTGCAGGTTATTCCCTGGAAGGGCACAAAAATTGCCAACTTCAGAACAGCAGGTGAGAGGTTACATTAAAGCTATGTTGTTGTTGTTGATTTCAGTGAGGGTTTTTTTCACTAGTGTGACAAAAGCAGATGTCAGAGACCACTCATGGATGGACCTCACCCACATGCTTGACTTGAGTGCTGGTGGCAGTAGGGAGATCATCTGTGTTTCTGGCTTGACACAGCTGCAGTTCCTGCACTGCTCCTCATCTCTGGGTTACAAGCCTTGTCAAAAGGAGTGCGAAAACAGATGGATCAGAAATTGGCACTATTTAAGAAGTCATTATCTGTGTCCAGGGGACGATGCTGGCAACGCTACCAGTTATCTGCCATCCACACCACTTTGGTGTTTAGGGTTAAGCTACCGTTTGAAGCTCAGTGTACACATATGAAGGTGTTAGGACTGCATTACAGGCATGTTCCTCAAATGTCTCTCATATTTTGATGACACTGTAATTTGACTTAAAAAAGGGGAGACCAGGAACAGCCTTTACCAGTGGATGCTGGATTTTTCCTCCTGGGAATAACAGACTGAAGGAGATTATTTTGTAAGCCATCTCTTCTCCTGTTACAAGTTGTTAAGGTCACTTCTTCCTCAAGGATTGTGCAATATTGAATGTCTCTATTGAACAGCCTGCTTGTGAGTGCCAGAAATGAGGCTAACTGAAGTTTTTTGTGATGAGCCACTGCATATTCCCCTTGCTGGATTAAAAGACAAACATTTTAAACCTCTGGAATATCCTGAAGAGTGTTTGTCTGTTGTGAACACCCTTGATGTTTCCTTCTCAAGGCCTTATACTGCAGGGATCAGAACTTCCCTTCAGTTTCTTCTGCTAATAGAATTCCTGAAATTCTGAAGAAAGTAGACCTTGGGTGTAGATGGCCTCATCTTGATGCACTTTAATTATAGGAATCTGTAATTTCTTCTTTAGATATTCCCTGTATTTTCTGTTCCACGAGAGTTTATCATGCAGCATGATCCTTTGGAAAGAGAGCCGTGTACTGTATGTGAACAGTACTATGACTATTTCTACTATTTCTACTGGTGAAAAACAACTCAGTGAGGAACAATGGTGACTAAAAGTGCAAATGCTTCTTCATGTAGCATTGGCATAACAGGATAGGAGGAAAGGTAGGCTTAAAGCGTGTGGTGCATCTTCTGAAACTTGAAAGAAACAAGGCAAATCTCTGCCCACCCCATGTTTAAGAAAGCAGACATTGCAGACATTACATCAATAACCTTTGGAAATGCAAACGTAGGAGTTTGTTATTAACTTTAATAGGAGTGTGTGCAAGCCTCCTTTCTTTACTCTGATACAGGCAGTAAAGTCACGATATTATCAAAGAGGCAAGCGTAAAGAGAGAAATGTTTGCAGGAATGCCTGTGAGAGATTCCACAAGGACAAAACTCCCTATGGATCTTTCTAGGTTTAAAAAGTGGCCCTGAAAGGGATTCATCTTTCTTTTGTGCTTGACTTTTACACCAAAAATAATATTCCCTACATACCATAATGCTGTTGAAAACTAATGAACTTACTCATAGGAAGCAAGACAGCAAAAACAGGCGCATGACCAGCAATGCAATATTTAACCAGAATGTTTACTATTCATTGGTGTTTGTTTATGCAAATAACTATTTAACTAGTGAGGCTTTTTGATGAAAGAAATGCTTTGTTAAAGTACCTGTGCTGCATTCAAACATTTTGACCCTGAAAACTATTCTCCAGAAAAAAACCCTCAGAATTATTAAATTTAATGCTATTATTTACCTATTTACAAGGTAAAACCCAAGCAACTAAAAAATTCTTATTGAAAGCAAGCAAATCTACCCTTAGACTTCCTGGCTTACATATCCTCAGTAAAGCAAATGCAACAAACTCTGGATTCCGTGTTAAAAAAGTCCTTTGCAGATGCACAGAGTAGTATGGGGAGCTTTGTCAAATGTAGTATTGCCTTCAGAACTGCTGAGTGAGGTGCGGGGCCTGACAACACCCTAGACGTGAGGAGCAATCCTCTGCTGAAATTATTATTCGGTTTCCTAGTTGTGTAACTTTTTATTTGCTCATTTTGCTGGTCCAGTTAGGATTCACTCGGAGCCAAGGAGCCTGACAAACATCTGCTTTTTCCAGGTCTACACTGGAACAGATTGCTGCCCTGAAGCCCCAACATCTGCTCTGTGCGGAGGAACAGTTGTGCTTGCTTGGTGCCAGAGCCTCTTAAAGGCACATTTCCCCGTGAAGTGGTGGAGCCTGGGTGTAGTAGCAGAAGGGTTTGGGTCAGGTTTTGGAAAGGGAAGGTTGACTTCAAGTGATTTAACTGGGGTTTACTTCTTAGCTTTTTCTGAGCTTCCTTAAAAAAAAGGTATCCATGTAATAAGGTTGAATTGATTGCCTCTTTTTTTTCTTTTTTTCCTCTTGTGTTTTTTGAAAGAGCAGCCTAGAGATCATGCAAGCTGATGGAAAAATGTGCATTTCATCATAGAATCGTAAAATAATTTAGGTTGGAAGACGTGGTCCATCTCCTCACTCAGAGCAGGGGCAACTTGCAACTTGAATCTACCAGAGAAGGGAAATAAAGCGCTCTAGGGAAGAAAAATCTTTAAGCATGAGAGGAGCACCTGCAACAGTTTGTTGGATTTTTTTCCTCTATCTTGCCTAATTCTCAGAGCCCAGAGTGACTGGCTGCTGGAGGGTATCTGTTCCAACAAAACCCACTGCTAAGTTAATTACAAAGGTCTTCTGTTGCAACCCGCTTTGCTAATCCTCAAACAATTTCAAGTTGGTTATCTTGGTGTACTCTGGGCAAGGCAGAAAAATAAGGCCAAATGTAATTGAGGCTTCATTACAAATTGGAGAACTAATGACAGTCAAGCAGATACGGGACACATTGCATATTTCACCTTTATTAAATAATAATTCTATTTTACACTAACTGCTAAAACTTTGCAAGGGGGGGGGGAAAAACCCTGTAATATATCCAAATAACAGAGCAAATTATAAGGCTAATAAGAATGATTCAAATAATGTGCTGTGGGGGGAAAAAAAACAAATGGTTTTACCCTCCTTTAATTGAAAACGTCCAAGTGAAATACACCGCAGCCTAAATATATTGGATTACTGGATTGTCGCAGGACGGTTTAAGCATATAATTGCCTACTCTACTTTAATTGTAATGCGGAAAACAAGCGCGGGCTGCAGGGGGCTGCTCCTTCTCGGAGCAGCGGCCCGAGGCGCTCGGTGCCTGCGGGAGGTCGGGTCGGGCCGCTCCGCCCCGCAGCGAAAAGAGCCCCGCAGGGCGGCAGCGCTGGGGCTGCGGCCGGTCCAGCTCCCCGCGCTCCGCGGGCGCTGCTCCCGCCGCCCCGGGGCTCGCAGGGCCGCCGAGCCCGCACCTCCCGACTCCCGCTCCCGGACTCCCGGCTCCCGCTTCCCGCTTCCCAGCGGTGGCCGTTGGGGCGGCGGTTGGTCCCGCCCGCAGGGGGCGGGCGGGGGGACGGACGGGACGGGACGGGACGGGACGGGACGGGACAGCGCCTCTTCCCCGCAGCGCCGGGACAGCGGCGCCGAGGCTCCCGGCTCTGCAGCAGCCCCGCCATGGCTCCCAGCTCCGAGAGGCTCTTCGACTCCCTGGGACACTTCGGCAGGTACTCGCACGGGCGGGCGGACACCGGGGCTGTCGCGCTCCGACATCCCCAGGGTGCGACAGCCACCGCACGGGGAAGCAGCACCGTGCTCCGCGCGTACTCACAGCATCGCGCAGGCTGCGGGGCACTCGCACGCACACGCGGGGACCGTCACCCCGACACCCACACACCCACACACCCACACATATACACACACAGACAGGCTGTCCACGCAGAGAAACTCTCACAGGCACTACACGCGCAGTTACACACGCTGCACCCCGGTGTGCGAACCACACTGTACAGACAGCCGCTGCCGCGTGTATTGGCAGCGCTCTACACACCCCCATGTACGGTGCTCCATCCCCACGCGGTGATCCGCCGGTGTGCTCGCTCACTGCGCGCTCACAGCTCTCTCTGTATGTGCCGTGGTCACATAGGCACCCGCACAGCACCCGTTCACACACGGGCTCACGCAGCCGTGGGCACCACGTGCATGCAGTCGCACACATTCACGTACGTACACCCTTAGACGGCTAATGTTCACACATCCCTCGCACACGCGAGTGTACTCACACACACACAGCTCCAGGGTATGGAACAACCTGCGCACTTCAGAGGTGACAAAAGGGCACAAGCAGCACGCGGGGGGGTTCTGTGTGGCACTCAGATGGGCTGTTTCTGCGTAGGGGCACGGGGTTGTTGGGTGAGATAGATGACGTGTTTTTATTGGAGCTGGGTTTGTTACATGTGACACATGGATATGAAGTACATGTATACATCCTTATCAGCAAAGGTTTATCCATATGGTACATGGTGTGATGCATTGTGGAGAATTTCCTTTGATGTGCTTTGTGGCTGCGGGGTGTGTGTATACAATCCTGGGTTTGTTAGATGGGGTACACAGATGGGGGGGGTGGTTGGGTGTGTGTGTGTGTGGGGGGGGTGCTTTTGTAGATGTGGATGCAGGGTAGATAGAAGAGACTCTGCTTATAGCAGGTAATGGAAAAGAAATGTTTGACAAGGAAATTAAGCTTTAGAGGATATGAATTGTAAGACTATTGGGTGCACACCCTCACAGTGAGTTCTGTCCTGCACTTCCGCGATGTGCTGATCATCATGGGTTTTGCAGGCACGTGCTCCTTGGAGCAGATGGCTGGAATAAGACCCATGTGTCACAATTTGGCTACGAGTTGAAGCAGTTGAATTGCAGTGTTGTGCTTTCTAGCTCGTTGACCAGTGAGCCAGCCTAACCCACAATGTTGATCTTCTCTCAGGGGCAGGCAGGAGCGGCATTTTGGACAAAGCCGGGAGCTCCTGCTAATGGTAGAAGTGCATACCTGAACTCTGCAGCAGGAGAGGCTCTTAATATCATGTGCAAGCAGTAGTGGTGGGTATCAATAGCCTCTTCAGATTGTTAGGATGGAAAGACTTTTTTCTCCTTAACTGGGACCTGTGCTTAAATTACATGCTTGACTAGGTTGTGACTTACAGGCATATCTATCTGAACAATATCTCATTCATTGTCAGTTCTGGGTCAGCAACAAAAAATACCTTGTTCTGTGTGACCTAAGAGAGAAATTCTAGCAATCAATTATTTTTGCTGCCGCTGTTGCTCTTCTGTCTCGTGTACTCTTTGTGGAAAGCAGGCACTTGACACTGAATACTGAAGTAACACAAAAGTAGTTGGTTCAATCACTGGAGTAGTTTTCCTACTTGAGAATATTTATCAATGCTTTATCTAAAGTTTTTACAAGCACTTTTTGCAATTAAAGCCAGAACAATTCTACAGCCATAACCTCACATCTAGGGACCAAATTATTTGATATGCAGTTCAGTAGGGGTTGTTTTAGTTTTAGAAGCTTTGAGACGAACTGCAAGCTACCAAAATTTGCATAGTCCTGTTAAACTCATGGCTGTTTGAGATTTCAAAGACCACATTAGTGGTATAGTATAATAGTAAGTATAACAGTAGTTTATGGTGGATGGACCACTTAAAAATATTGTAAAAAAACTCTATTTAATCCCTTCAAAGTGCTGGGCAAATGACCATACTTCATATGAAAAAGTATTTCTTAATTGTAACCATGAAGTTCGTTCTGTTCCATTTGCATCATCCGGACACTGATAAATAGGCAGTCATTCATTTCCTCAGTTCAAGCAATTCTCATGAGGCCCATATAACATATGCACTATATATAGATTTTGTAGATTTGACAGAGTCAGATTCTGAGCAATCCAAGCATGACTGTTAGCATTTTGAGACTGTTTTGATTTTCCTAAAATCTGACAGATGCAGTAGAGAATGAGCAGCTGTTCATACATATATAAATATGGAAACAGTATGTATGCATTATATATATGTAATATAATACTATATAGCTAAATAAGTTATTAATATACACTTAATATATAAACCTTTAACATTGATTAAGACTGTGAATTTTACAGAATTGACATTCCCATGGATGCTGACAATCAATATTTTGCTTCGCAAGTCTTAGTGATGCCATAGTTCTTACTGGGGTCTTGAGACATGCATGAACAACTATAAAGATGTTATGACTCCTGTAGCCTTTGCCATTAGAGGAAGACTTTATGCCTCTTTTGAATTTGGGCACGGGTAGCACCTGTGGCCTATAAATTCAAGATGGTTATTTTAAACATGGATCTTGAATCTGTCCCTGGAGCATGAGATTACTGCTCACTATTGCAGAGGTGAATGACAAAAAATTAGTTCTGCCTCGGATGGCCTCATCTCTAATGACCTGCCAGGCCTTAAAACTCCCAGTTTACCTGCAGTGAACTGCACCTTTCTCCCATGCAGCAGTTCCCGCCAGACTGCACCTCTGGGCCCTCCCTCTGAGCCCCCTGCCTCAGCGCCTTTGTGCCCACCCACTCCAACTGCAAAAACCCTCTCAGGGGCCCATCAGGTAAAGCCAGGCACAGACACTGGCTGTGACTTGCAGGCCCCGTGCTGGGAAAGGGGAGACATGACTAATGGGGGTAAGGTTGGTAACCCAGTGTGTGCACAGTAGGTAGGTGAGCCTTAGGACCTGGCTGGCTGGCTCACACTGCTAGCACATCTAATTCCCAGGTAAACTAAAGGACTTTAAATAACTTTAGTGACTTTAATCTACCAGCAGGACAGCAAACTTGCTTATCTGGTTGCTGGTGAGAAACTGGCTATATATTCTGTAGCTCTGATCTACACCACAGCAGAGTGCTGAATGGAGACATGATCTAATCAGGAATAGCTGTCTAGAGGGAAATCTGGTAAGATACCCGTTATGGTAAGTGTGGATGATCGCAAGGATTTGATTTCCTAGCTGGAACGTCTGGTAGCTATGAGATGCAGCTTACATGGTATGTAGTGTTTTCCCTGTGATTAACAGTTTTCAAATCTTGGCTTATACTTTAGTTAAAAGCAGGTGGTGAAAACTGTCAGGGAGAGAGGGGAAGATTGGGTGTCACTGACACTATTTCCAGGTTTTGTAATGAAATATTTCCAGAATCTTTTAAAAGATTGCCTTTTCTTTTGGAATATTCCATCTTTTACCAAGTTGAGTAAGTTATCTAGATTTTCACATGTTGGTTTTATGAACAATATGTTTTACCAGCAGTTAGAGCATCCAGTAAATTAAAAAATTCTGCTCTTTACTGAAATGTTTATGTATTCAGGTTTTGACATCTTTACATTGTTGTCTTCTACAAACCTGTTGCCTGGTCAGTGGAGTTGCTACAATTTGGACTTTAGAAGCAAGCAAAACCAAGATTAGCAATGGCTGCTGTGAGGAGGAGGGGCAGACTGCCTGTTTGGATGGAACACTCACCTGTTTCAGCCAAACATGGAGTTTTAGTAGAGATTAATACACTTACCAACAGTTTCAACTTTTTCTGTTAATTTCCCTGGAACTTTTCTAGTGTTTAAAGAGACAAGAGATTCTGCTTAGCTCAAAAACTGGCTTGGCTTTTGTAGAGATCCTTTCAGTGGACTTCTACAGTGCATGCACTGCTGGTCAGTGCCATAGTAGCAATACCTGAACAGCCAGTATTAATGCCACTTCTCCCTCCTTTGCAGGGTTCTTGGTTCACTTCTAAAGCCCTACACTGAATGGTCTAATCTTTTCACACCTCGGAACTTTCCCAGGCTCCTACTTTCATGCTGATGCCCTTATCCTCTCTCTTGTTCCATAGCTTACAGCTCTTGTGATCAGATTACATCTTCTGCAAATTGTACTGTGGACATGTTATTTCCAGAAATTCTTGGTTTGTATCAAATAACAAAGAGTCCCAAGTATCTCAAAGATCATGCAAACGGCTTCTTTTCACAAAAGGAAAGTAAGAACATTTTCAAGCAATGATTTTTCTAACTCAAGTATTTTACAGCTGTCCTGAAAGGTTCTTTCCCAACAAAAATCTATTTTTGAGTGGAGAAGTGTGCTTGCAAAGAAATTGGTTTTCTTTTTCCAAGTTAGTACAGAGAAACAGGCAATCACATTTGAACAGAAGATTAGCCTTAACTTAGAAAATGGAAGCACTGCAAGATTTTTTCTGAAATTCTGATACATTAAGTATTTAGTACATCCTACACAAAATCAATATTTTTAAACAATATAATGTGAATTTCTGTTTAAGCTTTGAGTAGTTTCCTGAAGATGAAAAAAGTGTTGTGGTTTAGAGACTGTTTTCAAAGAAAATATTTTTTTCCCCCCATATACTGGCTACTTTATACAGTGGAAAAGTTTATTGCATCATATCTGTCATTCAGTTTTCAAAATGTATCAGTGGACAGCTGTTTCTATTTACTAGAATGTGCCAGACAGAAGAATCTCAAATCTAAGTCCTCCTTTGGCTCTTAGTCAGGGGTGATGTTTGACAGAAATGCTTGATAAGTGTTCCTCATCTCTTAAGTGTGCTATATTATAGCATCTGAGTCAGCCTGTGCTCATCTCAAATGTTCATAGGATAAAATAAGTGGACTTGGCTGCATTTCTTTTTTTTTTCTCCCTTTTTTGGGGTGTGTGTGTCTGGATATTTTGCAAATAGTTCTTAATCCTGTTGGTTGAATGGCTTGGAGAAGCGAGACAACCCATGTGTTTTCAGAGAGCAAACTCTAGCAGCTTAAACAAAGGTCTTATTATCTATGCCTGACTAGGCAAAAGTGGAAATACTCTCAAGACTCAGAGCCAAAACTGCATACTGGCAAGTGCTCTGGGATTATGGTGACAATGCACTAACAGTGTGGTCTGCAAGAGGTGCTAACAGTATTTGCTGGGATCCAGGTCGTCTTGGAGGCAGTGTAAAGCAAAATCTGCATAGACAAAAATGCACTGCCTCAGAGTGTGCTGGCAACCTCAGCCTGCAGGTGCCTTGCCTGTTTCTGGATTGAAAAAGTAGATTATAGTAATAGAACTAGATTTAAAATTAGATTATAATAATAGAAAAATGAGTAAATAAAAGGAGGATGAAATTGCACTTGAACTATCCATTACTTCTCTAAGGCTAAAACCTGCAGTGCAAATAGCACTGAAACTTAAAGCTAGTAAATCAATTCTGGTTTGCAAAGCAGCTGCTGAGGTTCAGACTGCACCTCTGAAATGTCGCCAACCCCCCCAGGGTGGCTTCTAGATAAAGCTGTAGCATGGACATAGCTATGGCAGCATAAGACAATTATCACACACATCAAGGAGCTGATGATCAGCTGTTTCATCCCAAAATATTATGGTGTGAGTGAAAATGAAATACATAATGCATTGGACACTGTGTTCCCTGTAATAAAATGCCTGGGACTGGGATATCACTCCTTTAAAACCTCTGTCAATAATTTTCTCATAATAGTCATGATTTTCAGCAGTACCAAGATATCCCAAAATTGAAAGGAAATGTTTTATAAAAGGCCTTACACATTGAAAGTTTGACCAGTTTATTGCAGGAAGTAAAATCATACAAGTAGAAAACACCATTACATTTAGAGAGATTTTTCTAAGGCCCCAGAAGCCTTTAGCACATTCTGTTGAAATGTCTGTGCCACCATTTTGCTTTACACAACACTAATGGAACTGAGTACATATAGAGCTCTATATTTTCTATATATACAGATAAATGTTTAAGGTAGCTTGAGGCAGGAAGCTATAGCAGCTGAGCAAGAACATGAGAGTCTCAGGTTCTCAGAAATATGGAAAAATTAGCAAGCCAGAGCAGGTAACTGCTGAAGCAGCTATATCTTGGTTGTAAGGGCAAGACAAGGAAAAACGTGATGACAAACTGTAGAAGTTAGTACAAGTACTAATAATGATGGTTGATCTGTCAAACTGTCCATATACTTGGAGAGAAATCTCAGCTATCTTTGAATATTACTGAAATTGCCTAGAGCGCTAATGTATACTTTAATATCACACACTGAGAGCCAGACTGTAGTGCTCACCTCACCCAGAGCAGATGTTCTTTGAAAATCACATGCAAAGAAAATAAGGTTTGAGGAATCTAGAAGTACCATCCATTGGATCATAGACTGAACCCTTTCCTCGAGAAAATGTTTTTTTCCAGAGGTGGAGTTAGGTTTCTTGTTCCTATTACTTGGAGGAATTAGTATTAGGTGGCAGCATTAGAGGTGCAACCACAGCAGTGGTGCTGAGGCAAGAACAAACCCTGGAGAATAGATGGAAGGGCCAATAAGGCAACAAGAAGTAGAAAAGCAGTGTTGAAAAGGTGCTCCAAAGGACTGGCAATAATTTGCTGCTCTATAAAAAGCAATCATCATCACGCTTTGGGTGGAGCTCAGTGCCATTTAAATGGATTTTATATGTGATGGTCTGTTGTGACTTTTTTCTCCTCTAAATTGTGAAAGAGGTTTGGAACGATCTAAGTTTCTATTTGTATAAGTCTATTCTAGCTGTGTGGGGAAATAGCTGTCCAAATCAAGACACTTGTGAGCTCATCTCCCTGTGTAGTGTAAACTTAAGATATCTGTATTAATCACCTTGTCAGGAGGGACAATTGGACCATTAAGGGCACGATCCATCTGTCTTACTTTACATCTGTGGTTTAGGACAAGGTAAATCCTATACTTGTCTGCGGCTCCTTATAGAGTGAAAAAGGTATCTAAAGGAATAGTATAAATGTATATGGATTGCATACTGTACACAGGATATTGCATCCAAGTGTACAGTGTACATGCAGGTTCTTTACTTTCAACCTGAATTAACTACTGAAGTCTTCAGTAGAAGATTGGGATGTGGGAAATGCTTGTGGCAGGACACTTTCTGTGTCACAGCATTAACCGGTGTCTCAAGAAACTTGAAGCAGATACCGAGATCCTTGCATTTCCCTTTGTCACACACCAGAAAATCTGTCATGTACACAACAGTACTGTTGTTACAATGCTTGCTACATTGGCTCTCCATCAGCAATCCTTGCTCTCAGGTTCTTGGATACAGGGAATTCCAGTAAAGATTGATTTAGGTGAATTGAGTGGGGAGCATTAAGATCAGAGAAATAAGAGATCAAGCCTGTTCTGAAAACATGGAAATCCTCAGTTTTTAGAGAGTGAGGGAATAAACCCTGCAACTTTCTGAAAAGGAAAAAGGAAGATTTTTGCCATCACTTAGAACCCATGGAGTAGGCAAAAATAGATTTTTTTTAGTCATTCAATTGCAGGCATAATGAAAATGAAAAAATGAGAAAATATTACTAGTAGTATTCATTTAGCCCTTGTTCTATAAATAAATATTTCCATGTCCATCACCATGATGTAATACCTCATTTGGTGGATGTCTGTCTAGTATAAGAGAGAAAGTCAATTACAAAATGTGAAAAATGAGCAATAATAGATAAAGCAATATCCAAAAGCATTCTCTTACACAAAGCCATTGGATATATGGTGATTATACTGATGATACCACATTTCATTTAAATAATTTATATTTATGTCTCATATTCCAGAACAAATTGTTGTTTGATTTTTTTTTTCCTGCATTTCAGAACTGGTGAAATACAGTAAAAAAAATTAAAAGTTGTTACAGCTCAACCCTTCTGAGAGAGATAATTCATGTAAGTCCCAGGGTCAGAGCAACTGAGACCTTATCTCATTTACACGTGTATTTTAGGCTCCTCGGAGAACTGTCTTCCTTTGTAGATCAATGTAGCCAACCTCAGCTCTGTCTCACCCATTGAGAATACAGGGGGCAATTAGTGAAAAGTAGATTTATGTAGAAGAATCCTGGTAGGTCTGAACAGCATCCAACTTCTTTATTCTTGTGGGGAATGGGACCTGTATATTGTTTGCAAATATTTATGTAACGTTAGAATATAGCATTATTCCAGATCATTCCCTTGTATGAGATACCATAAGAGAAATGGTGCTCAAGGAAAGAACATGACAATACTGTGGAATTATAATCAGGTAAAAGCACATTATAGAGTATATATAAGAAGAGGACAAAGTGCATTCTTAGCCTTGGAAACAGCAAAATCTGTAATTTGCATTTCTTTGTTTTTAATTTAAATTACTTCCAATTTTAACAGTTTAAAGAGGAAGGCAGTAGAATCACCTTCCTTGAGTGACAGGAAAGGAAAAGGTTGCTTTCCATTAAGAAATCAAGAACAATATAAAATAACTCTGTCTGTTGGTCATGGAAGAGATAAATGATCAATAAAATTATGAAACAACTTTTCTTTGAGAAGGTCAGTAATGTCATGGAGACTTTTACTTGTTTTCTTTAGAGAGATTGTAGAAAAACTCTTTGTCTGGTTAAAGTCAAAGACAGTATATCAAATATCCAAGATCTATTAAACAGATTTTTTTCATTTCATACTATTTTATATACTCTACAATGTCTAAATCTCTCAGAGCAGAGAAGGCAGAAATATTTTTCTTGTCCTGTGAAGGCATAGGCTAGCAGAACCAATATCCAGGACGGAAACTAGAAAGGGATATAAATAAACAAATACTGGACAGAAGTTCATGACCAGGCTGCTATCAAAACAAAGCAAACTGAAAGTTCTCCAGTGGCAATTAATCATTGAATAATGTCTCATTATGGGGCAGATTCCCATGATCATTCAGAGAGAAGAACTGAGGACTTCTAGGCACAGAGTGGATTACACATTTGCAGTGAAGAGGTACAGTTTGGAGGGAAGGTGAGCTACGAACCTGCAAAAGAAGCGGAAAGTCCTGTTGTGCTCAGGAACCTTCTTTTATGTGGGTTTAGAGATAACCTGCCTTGCCTTGGAGGGGATGACCTGTCAGGGATACTAATCCGAGCCCTTGCAAGCGCTGATGAGTGTAGACTCCTGAAAAGAGAGGAACAAAGGAGATATGTTTTACTCCTCTTCCGTGTCCTATCTGGGCTTTAGCAACGTCTGTTGAAGACACAAGCTACTCTGTTACACACAGAGAGAAAAGCTGTTGGTGTGGAGGCTAATTTCTTTTTGAATGTAGAACACAGCCACTAAATATGGATGTGCTTAAACAATACATACATAAGCAAACCCAAGTTTAATATAAGACAGTACTTTGACCATACTAGACTGTGCATTAAATTGAATCCCTTACTTCAAGCTGTAGAGCTGCAGAAATGCAAGTGTAGGATTCTGTATGGGTAGAATTGCAACTGGCAATATTCTCTCTGGGAGAAAAGAATCTATGGCTGAAACTGAGTTGCCTTTTCTAAAGGGATGCCTTGATTTATATGTTGACTTGTACCCTGTTTTAGAAGACAGTATTATCTGACACTTATTTCCCTAAATGTAGCATCTTGTTAAATGATATTTTGTTTTAGTGAAATATTCATCAAAAGCTAATAAGACAAAGGTATCTGCTTTAGCTTTTCTGTTTTGCTCGTGATGAAGAGTCGCTGGGGTGAAAGTCAGAATTAGCAAAGAACACTGTAACAGTTGCAAATGGAGTATCTTCAGTTGCATCTTCAGCTACACCAGCTTCAGAGTTTTGCAAGAGAAATATGTAAATAGAATAACAAAGAAGTGAGAACATAATTATGACAATTAGTTAGTTTTATTTCAGGATTATAGAGAGAACAAAAATCTAGATGCAACAGAAGTAAACTTCCATAGTTTGAACACAGTCCAATGTGTCAGCAATGTAACAAGCAGAAAACCTCTATTTCCTAAATGGGAAAGGGAGAATGAAATTTAATAGTTTATACATGAAGTACTGCCTGTGTCTATAATTAGATGGAATCTCAATAAAAACATGTAAATCCTATTAGACACTTTACAGATTATAATGTGAAACGATTTGCTTACTTAAGCTGATGGAAATGGTACAGCATGGAAAGGAATGAAATACCTAATTTGGATTTGTCCACAAAACAGAGGCTGACTAAGAGAAAACATTGCTACCAGAGAAACTGGAACTGAGTTCTCCCTGTGAGAAGTAATGCTAGTAATATATCATGCAGAGTACGTGCTAATTTTCTAAATGGTAGATGTTTATAGAAATGCCATTCCCGGAATAGAAACTTCCAAGTATAGAGCCTGAAGTGTTACTACTGTTCAAGTGTAACCACTCTGCTGTGTTTAACACTAGGCCAAAGAACTCCAAAACAAAGCTAAATAACTTACAAACTGCATGTTCATGTTCTTTTTTAATTAAATTGCCTAATATATACCCTTAACACATTTAAAGCAGGAAAGACAAGTGGGTAACTACAATAAAATAGACTTGACTCCAGCTTTGCCATCAAAAGGTGTGGAGACTGCTGTTGCTGCCAATGATGTGTTTCCTCTTAATCAGAGGCTACTTTCCCAGGAAAGTCAAGAGCGTAATGTTTATGTGTAGCTTGGTGCAAATCCAGAGCCTTTGAGTCTTGCCCAGTTTCACTCCATCTGAGCGAGAAGGTTGGGCGTTGCACTGGCGAGGCTGAGCCGTGAACACACCATCCTTCTGTCTGGCTCTCCCCTGGGGGCAGTAATCCTTGGCAGGGGGGCAGCAAGAAACATCAGAGCATCTTTAACAGCAGCTTCCCTCTCTGCTGCGAGTCCACAGGTGTAAGCTGTGCTGCTGAACTTATTAAGCTATTTAAACCGACCAATATTAATCAACTAGATTATTTTGTTACAGGTGATGACAGGAACCTAATGTGCCTGATTTAGATAGTAAAAAATTAAGAACTGTTCTATTTAGTTAAAAAGAAAAAAGTATTAAAAGGATGACCCTTAATTCTGTAGCACTAATTCTTTATTTTCACATTGATGTGACTTCATCCAAGCTATTATACCAAATGTGCAGTAGTGAGCAACTAATATATTTTTCTTCTTGACTCTGGTGAACAAATACTGGGCTTGTCTTAATCAAAGAGAAGCATGCATAAGCTTGATGGGATAGAAGTGAGTTCTTCAGAGAATCAATTTTAAATGATTGTAACAATGATTTGGTAAGTGTCTGGTGTTTGGTGACTGCATGTTGATGCACACATTGTCATCAGTGATGATATATAATTCTTGGGGTCTTCCTGATCTCCTTAGACTTCCTTATTCCTATTGCCTCTGTGCTGTTGGTATGTTTAAACTGGACATCCAACACAACATCTTCTGCCCCTGAAAACAAATTCTGGAAATAATCACCTTTTTCATGTGAACTGAGACCAAGTCCTAGTATAGTTTAAACTGCCCTTAGGAGGGAAGCAAGTTTATTCTTGACACCAGAAGTCAAATAAAGATGTTCATGTTGTATATTTAGGTTGCTTCCAAATCTGCATCACTGCACCAAAGCCAAAATACTCTTGAGTCACATTCAGCTCTCAAAAAATAAATGTGGAAGTGCATCATAGCTTTTTGGTTTAGAGTGGAAAGAATGCTGAATGGCTTTTCTCACATTAAAAAAAAAAAAAAAAATCAGGATGAAATAGAGAGGTTAAAGTGGTTACTGAACACAAATTATTTCAGAAATAGTAAATATCTGGAAATTTCTTTCCACTGAACCCATCCTGTTGATTGTACACTGCACAACAAAAACTTACTGTGTTTTCTGACTTAAGCAATTTACTAATGAGATGGTTGAGAAGAGAAACAGTAAAAATAGTTCTTGTAAAGCCAGTGGAATAGTACAAATATTTTGCTAATCCCAGAACAGTGTTGAAAGTCTATTCCACAGTAAAATGATTTTCAAATGTTTATATTAGCATTTGATGAGTATCTAGTAATTCCCCTCTTCTCTCATTCATGGACAGACAAGGAAATGTTATCAGAACCACGTTATTTAACATAAAATTAGTGTCTGACAACAAGTTTTGTCCCTGCTCTGCACTGCAGTAACTGACAATGGTAGAAGTACTCTAAGGCTGGGAGTTTATTCTCCAAAGTATATATGGCAATGTGTACTTCAAGTATTTTTGCATGTCAGATGTACCACCTTTCAAAGAGAGTGGTGCAGATTATTTGCACAGATGCAATATAAATTAGATTGAGCAACTAATCTAGCGTGGGGGTTTTTTGTATTTTTTTTTTTAATACAGCATCTATTTTGACTTTTTTATTCAAGGTAGATCTGTTTCCCAGACAAAATTCACAGATGGTCCACAAAAAAAGTACCACCATGACTGAGGGTAGAGTGCACTGTGTCTCAGGGGATGAATAAACAGTGGGAAAAGAGAAGGGACAAAATCTTTTGCAGTGACAATGCCACAGAGATGTTGTGTCATAAGACTACAGCCAGAGCAGCAGTGGTATGAGAACTAGTTCATTGTCTTTGTGGAAGAATATTTCTTCAGTTCTGCTACTGACATAATATTATGAGTGCTTTTCTTACTGGTGAGATCTTAAAACTTGTGCAGAGGAAATAGAAAATGTAAAAATCTTTTTTTTACTATGAGCTACAAACTGAAAAAAAAAAAAAGAAAAAACTGTAGAGAAAATTTACAGAAATATTTTAAGAAAGACTGGAACATTTTCATGTTGTGTCTTGCTCAGGCTTTTGTGAAGATAGTTTTAGGCTCATTTGACTTCTGGCATTCGTTAAGCGTCTCTATACTGGAGCAGTAACCTATAAAGTCTTCTTAACTTCTATATTTGACACTCCTGGCAAGAGTGACAAAATGTACTTGCCAAATAATTATCTCCCATGGCAAGTCACTGAAGAGATGGAAAAACACTGAGAGAAATTATCATACCTTTTAGGACAGTCATCATGTTCACAGAACATTTTAAAAAATTGCAAAAAGTGTTTGTTTGTTTGTTTGTTTGTTAAAGAATCTGTAAAATGGGTTACTGAAAATTACTGTTTACAACAATATATGTTGTGTAATCTAATGTGTGTATGGGAAGATGACTGGCACATAAAATACCATTGTCAAAAATTGCCCTTTTTGATATCAGTCCAGGAAAATAAATCACAGACTTTGCTTTTTTTTTTTTTTTGATGAATTTAAATAGTACTTATTGCTCCTGCAATGGTCTTTTCTTACCATTTTGATGCATGAGCAACAGTATTTCTTTCTCAGGGAAATCTAACTTTTATAATGGAGTACGATGAGTGTAATGAAAGGATTACAATATGTGTTTGTCCGCAATGGAGAGATTTAAGCTTTTAAGGGCATTCTTATCAGTTTGGCGTTCTTAAATTAGGAATTTGGGAAAAGAGTTAATAATTTACAGTAGGCGTCAAGGACAGCATAGACTTTACCCTGTGCCTCAGGGTCAATGAAGTGCATGACCTGTGTAGGTTCTGCCATGACCTGCTTCCCCAGCACAGCCTCCGTGGGGGCTGCTCCAGGCTGCCTGATCCTGACTCGCTCTGTTCCCCCAGCACTGCCTGCTCCCAGGAGGATGAGAAGCTGCTCAGCCACCGCAGGAGCAAGGGCCAAGGGCCAAGAGGCTGCCCTCCAGGGTTTTTAAAACTGGGGAAAAGCATCAACATGGCCACAACAAGAGGTCTGAGATGAAACTCGTGCACCCAAAGGTTTAAAGGGAGGGATCGCAGGCTAGGCATAGAGAAGGTAGCAGCTCTGTGTTCCTCCTCACTCAGCACTCTCTGCTGCCTCAACCTCTGTTCCAGCAAACCTTTGTCTACCATGAGGCTGGACCTGCATCTTTGTCCCTTTTCAATCTTCAGCTGTTCTGGAAAGCAAAGTTCCATGCACCTGTAGTATTTTTCCATTCCATGTATCATCCTCCCTACATACTTTCTATATGTTGTCACTAACGGTCTGATTAATTCCTTTCTGGTAACCTTGCAAGTTAAGGAGTTTCTTGACCTTTATGCCACTGGTCTTTCTCAAAGAAAACCTCTTCCTACCCACAGAAGATAGTCAGCAGCTCCTATGATTGGGCTTTTCAATCTAGCATCAGTGGGGATGCTGTTACAACGCTGCTATAGTCAGCAATGAATTTTGCCTTCTGAGCAAAACAGGGCTTTCAGGCTATTTTCTGTGTGTTTTGTGTATGTGTATATACTGAGAGAGGCTTAGCCAGCTCAGTGTGGAATTTTACTGGAGAGAGCAGTAAATACTTTCTTCGGGCAGGGGAGCAGCCCATTAGTGTGGTGTGGAATGTCTTCAGACACTGGTGCTTCCAAATACTTTTCTAACTTCACATCTGGCCTTATTCTCCCCTATTCCTGCTCCCTCCGCTTGCTCCTTGGCTCTTTTGTTGAGCAGTCAGACATTAAGAACTGCAGTGCAATCCATCCTATAAAATGCTGCAACACTACGGTCATTTTGCTATAAAAACACATTTTCCTGTTGTTAAATGAAGTCATATGCGGCATAAATTATGTCTATTAATGTATATCTGGAATTCTGTCTGACTTTTTGTGTTTGCTTAGCATTGGTACTGGAAATTAGGGGGGAAAGTAATGGTACAGAGTGAATTTCTTTGTTGGAACTGAATAAGATTTTCATAACACTGGAAAGGGAAGAATGTTTTTACAATAATCACTTATATCTAGTGCTAAGTTAAACCCTTGAAAGATGGGTGAAATATGGCATGACTCTTTATTCTTTTCTTTAAAATGAATCCTCTATTGCTCTTTATAGTGGTGGAAATAAAGAAAGGACACAAAGAAAAGGAAAGAGTAATGGACTGCAATTTGTATGGCTGTGGAAAGTAACTCGAGGGGAATAACTGATAATTCTGTACAATGAAGTGATAAAAGACAAGGAAGATTTATTCAAGGTTGTACAAGGGTGTTTGGTAAGTTAGTAATAGCCTTACATTTGAAAAGGGGACATGGAAATTAGATTTAATAAGAAACTCACCAACAGGAAGATTTGACAGTGGAGCAGCCTGTCAAAATGGTTACTGAAATATGATCACAGGAAGTGTTCAGGAAGAGTTAAGACAAAATTCTCAAGGGTTAGAGCATTAACTAGACCTGCTCTAAATCATAGCCCTGGTGATACTCTTGGGATTTGAATTTTTAAAAATTAATATAGTGCATTGTTTCATGCCATCTTCTCAGTCTGTATCCTTACAAGTTGTTATCTTCCTTCAAGCATCTCCAACAAAAAAGGGCATTAATATATTTTTCCTACTCACTCTTACTGGGCAGAAGAGAAATTATGAACATGATATTTCTTGTATTGCAAGAACTAATTAGAAAACTCAAGAAGTACGTATGGTTTGAAATGATTTCCTTCTTCCTCTGGGAAATATCAATTGGGCTATCTGACACTGCAGTTTTCTGATGCATAATGACAGATGTTGCAAATACTGGGGAACCTGGTTCCACGTGTAGTAGAAGATGTAACTGCACAGCTTCTAGGGGGTTAATTTATCAGTTTTCTAGAGGTCTTCTTGTCCTGATTTCAGGCATTCTGCATAC
This sequence comes from Empidonax traillii, assembly GCF_003031625.1. Lineage (NCBI taxonomy): Eukaryota > Metazoa > Chordata > Aves > Passeriformes > Tyrannidae > Empidonax > Empidonax traillii. Next base: position 64,122 of record NW_020955991.1, on the reverse strand, counting down.
AGCAACAGTAGCCCGAGTTGTTGAATTTGGTTGTGCTTTGCTATTTTTAAAGTGAATTTGTGTCTTTTGATGGGAACAGTTAAAATGAAACTAGAGAAGAGGAACTAAAAAATGTTGTTGACCATATTTGTCTGCACTAGTAGGGTGACAAAAGTTACTTTTTAAAATAACCTTTGCATTTTTGTGGTCCAAGATAGCCTAAAAGCCTTTCAGAGTCGTTTCAGCCTTGCTCTGGTTTATGGCTAGCTACTTAGTCTGCAAGAAGCTGTTCTCTTGAGAGGGGAATTGGTAGACTTGAGGGTTGCTGTGGTTACATTCAGCTTCTCTTGACCGCATCTCTCAGTTTCTTTGTGAGAGAGCAGCACAGCACCTGTGTGAGGATTGCCTTGAAGTATCCTCAAGAAGGAAGTGGAGCCAGCTTTTGAGCTGCCACGGTGGGTTTAGCAATTTAACCCACTCCTCAGACTGCTGTGGAAAAGTCAATAGAGCTTTTGTTAAGGGGAAAGGGGATTAAAAAGCACGGCATCAGAACAACAACAATTTCAAATGTCACTGGAAGAACGGGATAGGCAACTGGGTTTACATTTACCAAGGAAATGTATAAAAATCACAGGGTAAAAGGAAAAGGAGAATGAGGATGGTGAATGGAGGTGTTGTTATACAAGGGAACTTTTTAATTGGAAAGGTTAACTGGACATTAGGACAATGTATCCAGCAAATTCTATTTAAATACTTTGCTAAAAGATAATTTAGAAATTAATTAGAAATTGTGATGGTAGGTGATTTAAAAGTCCTAGGCTATGTACTGTTGAAATCTTTATGATGGGAACTCCAGGCTAGATTAGATACCTTTTGGAGAGGAGTATCTAGAGACTGCATTTGTTACAGGAATTGGAATTGCTTTGATTTTTCCCACAAGACACTTCAAGGTCACAGAGTTTTAGACATCGTTTCCTATCACTTCAGCAGAGATAGCCTCTGATCATTTAAAAAACAAAACCTTTTTGTTTCATACTATTAAGGCCTACTGCATACTGCAGTAAGGATGTATATATAGAAACTCACTGAATACTTCCTCAAATTATTGCAATTGATTAACCTTCAGGAAATAAAAAAGGGAGGAGAAACCAAAGCTATTTTGGTTTTTTATGAACAGATATTGTACTAATTATATGCAAAATTTAAACGTTTAATTGAGGAAAATACTCCTTATGCTTAAATTATCAGAAACTGTCCAGAATTTGCAGACAGTGATACTAGAGTTCATTGCAAGCCTTTTGAAATTCAGAATACATGTGCAATTTTTATACTAAGATTTACTTGCATCTCAAACACATCTAATAAGCTGTTTAAAATGCCAAAATTCAGGCTACACATAAAACATTCTTTTACCATGTTTGCTTTATGATACAATCTTTAATGGATAACTGCACACCCTGTTTAAGCCAAAACCCAACCCATTTCACAGCTATGTTTTGGTACAAAACATTTCACGTTGTTCAGATTCTATCTTCTTCTACTTGTGTCTGCATGTATTCTCTCTTTGTCTTTTGGAGGCAATAAAGAGAGATGGTAGATGGAATACAGTTACAGAGATACAGATAGATTAAATGAGGGGCATAATGTGTTTCTTTTGTTTTATTTGATGCACATATCTCTAACCCTAAGAACCTGAAGTTGTAACATTTTGGTTTTTCTGACCATTCAAGTAATCTCAGGCCCTATTTTAAGGGGATGTGCTACAGAGAATTGGAGAGTGGAAGGTTACTTCAAACTAAGTGCTTAAGTTCAGCATTGTTTCATTTTAAATGGTCTTCTCTCTATGACCAAACACATGACTAAGGGCAGCATTTATTTCTTGGCAATAGATTACTGTGGATCTTTTTCTCATCTTTGGTCTCTTGCAGGTCTTTACTAATATTGAAGCAGCACTATACAACAAAACACTAGACACCCTAATGATGTCTCCATTTACTGATCTTCCAAAACAATTATGCTGATTTTTTTTTTCCATGTATAGAGGGCTTTTCTTCAATAAAATGTTTTCTTTCCCTTTACAGATTTCAAGCATGTGTTTATTTTGCCTCTGTCTTTCAAGCTATGTCATGCGGTATCCATTACTTAGCATCTGTGTTCATGGCTGTTACTCCTAACTTTCTATGTGGGTTCCCTGGAAATGTGAGTAGTATTCTTTTACACAACTCCTCTGCATCAAGTATACAGGACATCTGGACACTATGGACATCAACAGAAAATTACATTGTAGTCCAGCTGGAAAATGGAGAAATTTGGGAAATTAATCAATGCAGCAGATCCAAACGAGAAGTCAGTTTGGATCTGGCATATGAATACAAAGGCAACAAGTCCATATTTTTGTGTTCTGATGGATTTCTCTATGATGATACAAAGTGGAAGAGCACTGTTGTTACGCAGTGGGATCTGGTCTGTGACCGAGAATGGCTTGCAAAATTAATCCAGCCTACATTCATGCTTGGAGTCTTGATTGGAGCAGTGATTTTTGGTGACATTGCTGACAGGTAAAGTGCTATCTTTTGATCTTCAGACTGCAGTAATTCCATGTGTTTTTGTTGTTTTCACTCACTTTGCACTCATAATTATGTGCTCAAAATTCAAGAAGTTTGGATATTCTTTTATTCAAAGATCTGTTTAACTCAGTATCTTTTTCCAATACCAAGTGCTAATTTTAAAATGTCTTCACAAGTAATTTCCTTTTAGAATTTTTTTTGTATTTTATGTCCTCTATTGTTCTACCCCTTGATCCCTGAAATTCCCCTGTGCAGTTACTATTTGCCTTTAGATTATTTATTCATTTATTTATTTATTTTTAACAGGAATAGCAATAGCTCATTGTAATATCAATGGTAAAACCCGGGAGTAGATTTTCACCTCATTTTTCACAAGGAAAGATTCCCAGTGGATGATAAACAACTGTATGCCTTCTAGAAGATGAAATATAATGTATTTTAAAATCATATTTCCTAACCTCTGTCATGAATACAGCTCAGTGGGGCTGATGAAAATGCTTCGAGGCTTTGATCAAGTCCTACATTCTTAAAATAAACACCCATGCACTATTTTTCCTTGCTGTCCAGTTGTAGTTTTTCTCTGAATAATTAACTTAAACTTCACTCTCTTGAAGGTTAGTCCAGATAGGAAAAATGGGTGTGAGTGAGCTGTGCTGTAGTTTCTCTTATTTAATATCATGTATAAAGTTCTGTTTGAGCACAAGGAGAGTCAGTCCATGGAGGGACTCACCCCAAGCAGCCTCATGCTTACGGTGCCAAGGGTGTCCTTCAGCCCATTCCTGTCTGATGCTTCCTCCCTGGATGTTATCTCATATCACGCACCTAAGAGCTGGACTCAGAAGCAATGAGATTCAGGATGGACGTCTGTATCCTCCTGTTCCTGTTTGTTTTCTCTCTCAACACGAACAGACTTATTCCTGCCTCAGAAGAACACTCAGCCATGCCCCTTTATCCATAGGATAGGCAAATATCCAAGCTACATTTGTACTTGGTTTTGTCTCAGGCACTTTATGTATCTGTGTTTTGCTTTGAAGGCTGGTTTAGAGTTATTTTGTTTTTTCTGCAAAGGAGCCTGTTGACTGAGAGTTCTGTTAGGTGTAGGATGACATTTTATCCCACATCGGACAGTATAAGCAGAACAAGGAGATCAGGCCTGTTGTTTTCTGATTTTCCTTCATTAGCACAACACTACAGTGTGATAGTTACAACATGGGAATGCAAAGCTAATGATGACCTTTTTTTAATTTGGCTTTTAGAACACATGGAATCAATCTGCCTCTCACTCCAGGGCTTTGTAAAACCCTATTTAATACAAAACCAGAATATAAAGCCAACATTTGTTTTGGGTCCTTTTAAATCATTCATAACTTTTTAAATTAATACTCAGACATGATTTATAAGGTTAGGATCATATTGTTCTCATTTCCATTAATTCAAGACATGGACAGCTAGTTAAGATAATACACACATTCTGAGTTGCAGATTTACAACTGTAGATTTTAAAGCCGAGAGTTATTATTTTCGGACACATCCTGGCTGGTGGGAAATAACTTTGTGTGTTCCTCCCATTACCAATTAACAGATTTCTCAACAGAAGAGCTCTGATAGCTAAGACTCACTAGGATCTTTTCTGGCAGGAATCAAAGACGAAATTTGCATGACTTCAGGTCAAGGTTGGAGAAGAATAGGAAGAATTTTAATGGAGTACCAAATACTCACAGAAAAAGAAAATTACAAAGGAGCCCACACCCCTGAAAGTCCTCAGCCTCTCTGTCCAAAAGTAATATCTCCATTTGTGAAAAACTGTTTGCAATGGAGTAGATAGTAAGAGACCAAGAAAATATTATCAGGGAAGAAAAATGATTCCACACCTTTTGTACTACAAAGCATTTGTAGATAGAATGTACTGAATCCTCAATAGAGCCTTTAGCGTGTGCTCACTTGTACAGGGACAACTGGCCCTACTCTGGATATTTTGTCCCTGAGATACAGGAAGGAAAAAAAAAAACCAAATAGAAGTTCTTTTTTACTAAATGCCCTTCTTTTACACTGGAAACTACTATGTGTTGATAGGAAGCTATTATTTGACATGATTTTTTTTGCTGTTAGTATACTATCTTCTTGGATTTCTGTATTTGTATATGCATGCATGTGTGATGTGATGCAATCAGAAAATTCAGGGGAACTGTGTGATCGCCCTTTATTAGAGAATTCAATTTTAAATAACTGTACAAAGATATGCTACAGAAGCCTTTCATTACTATCAAAATTGGTTGTTACTTCGGCAAAAATGGCATGCTATCACAGTTAACTTTTGTTAGAAATCATTAACAAAATGCTACTTCATATAAAATATCTGAAAAAGTGATTTATGTCCTCACAAAGGAAACAGATTAAATTTGCAGATTGGTTATGCAGAAGTTAAACTTGAAACTGGAGGTGAACATGCGTAATGCTCACTGCCATGCCATTCATAGGAACTTCCTTTTCCTTGGAAGTTGGAATCACTGAAAAATTAATGCAGGTAACTAAACCAGAGTTTCTGTGGCAAGTTGTTAAATTTCCACCTAGGCTCTCTGGGCAGTTGCAGGTGCATTTTAATAGAATCGTGTGGTTATTCATAATTTTGTTCCTGCTGTGCTTTGCAGACTGGGAAGACAGCGTGTTATATGGTTCACAAGTGCCGGTCAGTTTGTATTTGGCATTGCAGTGGCCTTCACATTTGACTACTACAGTTTCGTGATTGTGCGCTTTCTCCTTGCTATGGTAAGAAGGGATGATCACCCTGGCTCTTTTTACGTGTCATTTCCTACCCCTTATCAGGAAAACCTCCCTTTTATTATTATTTCCTCCCCTACTTCATTATTCTAAAGCCCCATCTGTTGCACTTATTTCAGCAGAGCAGGGAGAGTCTGAATGTTCTTGGACCACAGCACTTTTCCTCTTTGAATTAATAGAAAGCGTCTGTATGAAGCAGTGTTTGGTACTTCCTCCATCCCAACCTCTGCTGGACTGGTAATTAAATACCAAGTGTGAGCAGCAAACTTTGGATTCTGCATTGCAGCTGCAGTTGCATTTCTCCTCATTGTTAGAAATGGAGTATAGTTTTTCTTAAACTAGCAAATCTATAATAAGTGTTATTTTTATCTCTACCATTTTGAGTGATGGAGGACAGATGCACATTTTCTCTTCTGTGCATCTCTATGGTATTTTAAGCTGTATCTGGAATACTAAATACATAGGTAGATATGTTTAACACTTAAATGTTCTATACTGTACTTAAGAGTATTTCAGTATATGTGTTTATGCATACCCACACACATACTTTTATATATATATATATATATATATGTGGTATATATTCCATACCTGATATATATTCAATATTTATATATATTAACCAATTTTAAATAACTGTTTTACAGCCAAAAATATACTATTTGTAGCTTTTCACTACATAATGCATACAGAAATTAGAAGGCCATCACAAAAACAAAAAATCATGTAACTTATTTAAGGTGGGCTAGATGTTTGAGAATAGTCACGTAATTTATTTTATTCCTGCTGACAGTGCATTAGTCAAGACAGAACCTTGCACCTGGAGCTCCCTTTGCCTGATGAGAGCTTAGAAGAATTTCCTAGCAGGAAAAACTGCATAATTTCGGCCTTGAACAGTGAGATCTAAGAGAGTCCCTCTACTCACTTCCTACTCACTGACCAGACCAATGCTGCAGGTTTTAACTGGCCATTGGTACTGATTTGCAAGATGCAGGCCTAAAACTACTGTGATCAGCACAACTTTCCTATCAACTTCACTGGGTTCAGAATTAGAGATTATTAACATTCATATTTTCAACCAGAAAATTGATTAATCAAAACAATATACTGAAATATTTTCTAGTTTATATTTTCTAACCGTGTTTTGAAATGTTTTGAGAGACCATGAATTTGATGTTGCTAGAGAAACTGAAATATATATATTTAATAATATATATATATTCAAGGAAAAAAATACTATTATGCAGAACATTCCAGTAATTGCATTCACTGCATAACATGAGAACCTATAATCATATATATATACGTGTATATATATATATATATATAAAACATTGTAAAAATTTTGATTTAATGAGATCATTTAGGAGGGTGTGGAAGGTAATTCTCAGTAAATATGCAGTTCCTCGATATGCAAGTTAGTAGCAGTCTACTTAAAAGCCAAGGTCAAGTGGATTTTCAGAAGTGAGGATCACTTCAGGGGATCTCATTTTCCGGAGCATCCGGTTTGTGATGTCATTAAGGGACCTGATTTTTGGAGGGGAAGGGCTTAATGACATCAGCAAATTAGGTTCCTTTTCAGGTGTCTCTTGCTGGCTGTCCCCCACTACAGAGATGCATCCAAATTCACTTCACATTTCTAAATACAGTGTCTGGGCAGTCTGAAGGTTTGAGCAAACTTTTCCTCCAGCTGATTTGTTCTCAGGGTTGCCTTTTTTCTGTCAGTGTGAGACAGGCCAGCACTGTGGCGATTAAGCGTACACAAATGTGGAACACTGTTACTCTTTGTTTTTACTGCTGGTGCACAAGGAGAGCACGTACAAAACTCACTCTGTTTTTTTTTCTTTTCTTTCTCCCACACCCCCAGGTTTCAAGTGGCTATCTGGTTGTGGCTTTTGTTTATGTGACTGAATTTGTTGGCATTAAAGGACGAACCTGGGCTTCTATGCATGTCCATGCTTTTTTTGCTATGGGAATCATGATTGTGGCACTCGTGGGATTTTTGGTTCGAACCTGGTGGGTCTATCAGATATTTCTCTCCATAGCAACTCTTCCCTTTGTCTTGTGCTGCTGGATGCTCCCAGAAACACCTTTTTGGCTCCTGTCAGAGGAAAGATACGAAGATGCACAAAAAGTCATTAATACAATGGCAAGATGGAATAAAGTAAACACTCCCTGCAAAGTTTCTGAACTGTGCTCAGTCCAACAAGATGATCCAGACAGTGGCAGAACAGGTGAAAATGACACGTCCTCAACAAAGAAGCACAACATCTTAGACCTGTTTTGTAATTGGCAAATTGCAAGAAGGACCATCACAGTCTGGCTGATCTGGTTCACTGGGAGCTTGGGGTACTACGTCTTCTCCCTCAGTTCTGTCAGTCTAGGAGGCAATGAATATTTAAATCTCTTTCTCATAGGTAAATATTTTTGTACCTTATTCTGTTAATGACAGAACTGGAACATAACGTTTAGAAATGTCTATAGATTTGACAGCCAATTTTTTTACTTTGTTCATTCAATTATGAACCTTGTTCAAAAAGTTTGTTGCTTACTCTTCATAAAGTTGACTAACACAGGAGTAACATTCACTCCACTTTTTAGCCAAAAAAAAAAAAAAAAGAGAATGTAAAATTTGATGGTGTACAAAATTCTTCTCTATCTGTCTTTCTGATTGTAAAACCACATTCTGCTTGTCTCCTCTTTGCCCTGCAAGCATATAACAGATCCTCACAAACACCAGGGGAAACAGATGAGCAACACAAAATTCACACTGCACTGTTAGAGGCACAAACGAGGAAAATAGGAGAAAAAAATATTCCTTTTATCCCTTACAGTCATGATATATTGAGTTTGTCTGTGTAAAAAACAGATTCTTAATTCTCACAAGCAAGAGTTTTCTCAAAAGTATATTTTTATTAAGATGTAATAATATTTTAATTTTATCATTCTGAGTATAATCTTTCCCTGGTGTGTAAGCTGTTTGTTGTTTATAAAGGCAGTTCAGTGCATTCAGGGCCTGATTCAAAGTTTGTTAAGATCAGTGGAAATATTCCATTGACTTCAGAAGACTCTAGATCAGACATGTAGCTCTGAGCCAGCAAAGAATTAAATCATGTGGTTTGCTTTGTGCAACTGAGTACTCTCAGTGAAGTGAATGTGACTGATCGTGTACATAAGCACATGGAAGGATTGAGGCTCTCATGAATTCAGTTTGTTTTGTCATATATTATTACAGTGTATTGTTAGACTGATGCGTTGAAGAGTGGAAGCTAATATTGCACAGATAACATAATTGTTAGGTTGGAGTACACTGTATCCACTTCTTCTAAAAATATTGTAGCAGACTAACAAACACAAGCCCAAAAGATTGTTTCCTGATATTACAGCTGTATTGACATGCCATACACACTTAATAAAGGAATGCAGCACATTTGTTCAGGGCTGTATCTTATGTTCTTCCTTGATTTTACATTGGACATAGTAGCATTCTTCATGAGCAAATTGGTTTAAAACATGTCCAAACTGGCTCAATATAATTGTCTTGAGGCAAATCATGTTTACACAGTGTTTGTGGACAGTCCTCGCCAAATGCCAGTTCCTTCCCACAGAAGTTTTTCTCCAGAAAGAGACATTAGGAAGACACAATCTGTTTTAAGAGTGGGATGTTGTAAGCAGCTGCCCTCTTTTATATGGAGAAGAGAGTAAGCTCGAACTGCAGTCTTTATTTGTGAAGCTGAGTGAAAAACTGGACTTGGAGAGACCTTGCTTGCCATTTACTTTGGGATGATTTTGAGCTGAACCTGGGGAAGGCACCCGTGCCTTCAGTTCTGTGTCCAGGTGGAAGCTAGCAAGTCCTTAGAGGTGTGTCAGTATGACATTAACAATATTCCTTGTGTGCATACTTAAGCTGTTGTGAAAATACCTGCGGGAGAAGAACAGAAAATGTACAGCTTTAAAACACAAGTGCCACTGTCCTAAAAGCAGAACTGTGGCCTTGCTGTTTTCTGTAATTTTCCATCCCAAGGAGAACTAGAGCTGGTCTGCTCTGTGAAACCTGTTTCCCTTGTCCTTCTCCACTCTCATTACCGTATTTAAGGCCATTTTCTGCCTCCTGTCACCATTTCGGTTACCAAATGAACTAGCCCAACACACTGGTTATCTCTAGATTTTACGTATTTATTACCCCCTAGATTAAATTAATCCTCATAAAGAGGACGCTAGGGTTATACCATGAATATGTGTAACCATGACTTAAAACGAAATAATTTCATACTGACAGGTGCTGTGGAGTTGCCTTGCTATATCATTGCTTGCGTTGCGATGGACAAACTGGGAAGGAGAAACACACTCATTCCGTTCCTTATTTTAAGTGCACTGATCTGTGTTTTAATTATGTTCATACCTCAGGTTAGTCACGTATTGTTGAAAGTGTTCCTATAGCAGAAAATTATTTTAAACGCTCTAAAGTCAGTAGATGCAGCTGCTCTCTCTAAACCGTGTAGTTGATTAAAGGCTGGTTTTAAATTGCAGCTGCCAGTCTAAGATAGATTTCTGCATTTTCAGTACAGGTTTCACTGTCATTGCTGGAGTCACATGTAAAATGTTGCCAGGATTCAGTGAACCAGGACTGGTAAAGAGCGATATGGACATTGGTAACTTACTGAGCAATTTTTAAAAAAGCAAGCAATAAGAATTGCTTATTTAGGTTCACAATTTCTGAAGAATTTCAATTATGTTTGATAGTGTTATTCTCTGGTGATATATTTGTTTGTGCTCTCTTTCAATAGGACTTCAGTATATTAATTATTTTAGCAAATATGGCTGGAAAATTTTCAATAGGTGTGGCATTTGGCCTTATATATCTCTACACAGCAGAACTGTACCCAACAATTGTAAGGTAAGAACCTTTACCAGTTATGTATTTTTCATTAACTGGATGTTATTTCATTCCCTTTCTTATTGTTCTGCACCTGATCCAGCAGCTCTTGGCATCAGTAGAGGTGATCTGAAAGACTTAGGATAGGATGAATTCAGAGTTGTCTGGTGTTTGGCTGTACCGTAGTTTTTTATTCATTTTTTAATTAGTTTCCCATTCCATGTGCATTGATTGGTTCCATTGAGGAGCTAGAAGAATACTCAGTACTTTCCTAAACACTTTTTATGCCTTTCTTACAAGTCCTGGTTATTCATCCTGTGATCTGTGCTGAATGATTATTATATTTTTAATCTCAATTACAGAAGCAGCTGAATTTCACTATAACAAAAATTTACCTTGGCATAGCGACAGCTTCCTAGTATAATTGCTTAAAGACACAAATCCTACTGATGTTTTAAGTGTCTGTGCATTTCTAAGTGTTTCCTTTATCTGCTAGAATCATTAATCAAATTTTTTTATGTCTAGATCCCTTGCTGTTGGAAGTGGAAGCATGATGTGCCGTGTAGGAAGTGTGGTTGCTCCTTTCTGTGTATATCTGAGAAGTGTTTGGATTTTTATGCCCCTTGTAAGTATCTATTTCAATTGTGAATGTTTCTGGTTTTGAAAAGGTGTGTGTGTCACTTCTTTTCTCTTTAATAAGTTGCCAAGTATGTTTTTCACATGACAAAGGAACCAAAAGCTGAATGTTTATTTTGAAAAGAAAATTAAGTAAGCCATTCTTGTTCAAAACTTTAAATCCCAAAGATTAGTCACTTCATATTGTTAAAAATATGCAACTAAAGCAAAAGGGAGACTTTGAATCACTGAAATATTTTGAAATGTTTTTATGATGGGAGACAGAAAAATATTTATGCACTGAATCCTAGAATAAAGTTGATAAAAATATTTACCATTAAAATATTCTGCATCTACCATGCAGCATTTAGGAGGTGTCGTAGTCCATACTTTGTTGAAGGCCTAGTACTTTTTGACCATGCTCCTGACTTCTTCTCACCCTTCTTTAAAGGCACAGTTCTTTTATTCTTGAACTCACCACAGGTGGCTGGTTTTTCTTACACTATGCCTTAATATTTTCCATGGCTTCCCTGGGACATTGCATCTTTGGAAGAGCCTTCCAAAAGATCAAGAATGTTTTTTGCTTACTACACCTGGTCTTCAAACCTGCCCCAAAGGTCCCTTTCTGTGTTCATTTAGAAGAACTGACCAAAACAATTAATGAAACAGAAAAGAAAATGGTATGTTGATCAGGTTCATGGTGGCTATGACAAGCAACAGAACCTTGTGTTCATTAGGCACACCTTACTTTTTAGGAAACTCCAGCTGATGTTTTCATTAGGTTTTGTCTTCTGCCACCAGTTGCCCCAGAAAAGAGAGGTGGGACCATTCCTTTGTGGACTTTGGGCATTTTGTCTGCATTATGTAGCAGCTCCATTTTGGATAAAATATTTTAAGTATTTCCTGCTTACAGATGAATCACAATTCTTCATTGCACTTCTGTTATGAAGCATTTGCTTGTCCTTGAAGGATAATTATGCCTATATATGTAAAACCAGAAGGAATTACAAAGTTTATATTAAAATTTTAAGTAAAGAAGAATTTATTAATGATTTAAAAATAGTTTTAATTATTTCAAAAACCCCTTAGGACTCACTGTTACTAGCACACTGATGTTTTATGTACATTATACATTTCAGAAGATGAAAATGTAAGGGGATGTGTCTTTAACCTGGATTCTTACTCAAATTTTGTCCACTGCACTGGAGTTTCCTGAAAAAGTGCACTGTGCCCTTTTGATTTTGTAACTATAAAATCTTCAATTATAGATGCTAGAGATTGGTTTCAGAGAATTCTTGTAAGGTCATTTCATTATTTAAATTAATTACTTTTGGTTGTTTTAGATAAAAACTAAGGGGATGAAGGAGACCACAAATTAATTTATCTCCTCAAGCTCCTAAAAATGTTTTCTTTCTTAACAATGGCCCCACACAAACCAAAATATCAACCCAGAAAAGACAAAGAAACATTTGCACAGCAGAGAGATCATGGGAGAACATTCTTTTTCTCTTGTCAGCATTTTGCCTTTACTGGATGAGATAAGCTTTAGTATCTGCAGAAGTGCTGCAGTTCAACCACAGATGGGGAGTGCTCAAACATGCTGGAGAGCAGTGCAAATGGCAGTATAAACACAGGAATTATTTCAGCTATGAACAACTCTCAGTGTACAAAAATTATCCAGAGTATTTGTAGAGTTGTGTAGTAGTTCACAGTGAATATGTTTCCATTATTAGCTCCTGTTGTGGAGCATTTGTCAGCTTATTAAATAGGCTTGTCTTGAGTTGGAGCATAGCGTGCCAAGTCTCAGGTCAAGTAAGCCTTTTGGAATGGAAATGAAGTAAAATGGATTATATTTGTAAGTAAACCAATATGCATCACACCGATCAACTGTGTACACCACACATGGTCGAGCAGTTGATACTGCTGTTTGACAGCCTGCCTCGTGTACAGTTATGCCACCTGTGAGTACTGCAAGTATCTCCTTGGAATGGCTATAAATATTGAATAACTTGACAAGTATGTTTTTTATGTGACAACTTTATAGAAAACGTACAGTAAAGCAACTGCTCCATGTATAACCTATTTCTGTTTCTTGGCTGGTAAGAATTATGTTGCAATAGCCCTTTAACAGACTGGATTTATCTCTCAGAAAAAACATAAATTAGAAATTTAAAAAGACCCCAATGAAGTCAGTAAAATTAAATGAATGCAAATCCTGTGTTTAATACTAATGGATTTTCAGGTCAAAATTTTAGCTTTTTTGTTGAAGTAGGAAATTTGTCAATAACGTTATATTTTAGATTGGTTCAAAGCCACCACATGTGGATGTAAATATAAATATAAATAACTGACTGGAATAATAATTTGTTCTCATAAATAAAAGTATTATTTTTAGGGATACTTAATTCAAATTGCCTTTTGTTCTAGACTAAATATATTAAATCCTAGTCTTAGACCACTGTGAAATTATAATTGTTGCTCAAGGAAAGGCAGAGGACATTTGAAAAATGATGGTGCATTTTTTTTGAAGTTTTCCATGGTAGATATTAGAAGCTGCTGGCTGTACTGAAGTGTTGGGAGTACTCTGAGAGTTTGGCTAAGCAGAAAGCCAGATTTCAAAAATTAAGGCCCTGAAAATGTAGTTCATTTAAGAAGGTACACCTGTCAAATTAACTTCAATGCTGCTTAAATGTACTTTAATACCTTGAACAACAGTACACTTTATTCCATAAGCATTTGACTATATTAGAACATTTTCTGATACTGAATTGTATGTTTAAAGTGGTACATACATACAAAATGTACATATTTGTAATGAGCAAGCAAAGGGCTAAATTATGTCAGATGCCTTATAAATTACTCAGCATACATCAGCTTTCATGTAGAATAGAAGAAAACATGACGGAATAGAGTTATGAGAGCTGAGATGAAAAGGCAGGGAAAATGTGAAGTGTACGCCTACAGAATAGTGAGAGTTCTCAGGGGGATAAGAGGTAGGTTCATGAGGAAGGAAAACATGAGAAGAATGCCAAGTGTCTAAAAGACTAACTGAAACAGAGAAGACACACATATTTAAAGCACACAGGGTTGCTTTAACCTTGTTCTGTTGGGTATAAGTAGTGACCTTGTTCTTATACACTCCAAATCTATGTCCGTAAGATTCAATATTCTTTACAGACTGCAGTATCCTCAAATATAAACTTATGAGAAGCCTAAAGGATGTGCATAAGAGAGGTTACTGTGGAATAGCTGCCATGTGTCACTTCATCCATCTTGCTGTAGCAGAAAATCATATTTTATTAGTAGAGAAGAATTTTGACACACAGAGATGAGATTTTAGGGTTTTGGAATATGTTTTTAAATATCACTCCTGCCACATATGTCTGCAAGAATTTCCCTCAGCTTGTCACTGAGGCACTGTTTGTGCCATTTCCTCTGGTTCTATTACTGTTAGGATTTTTTTTTTTTTTAATTTTCATGGTAAGAGCATAACTATTTTATTTTCACTGTAGTTTTCAGTATTTAGCAGTATTTTGCTTATTGTTTTTTATTTTGTCAGCCTCTATATTTCATGCAAGTATAAAAAGAGGACTGTATGCAACAGTATGACTTTTGCTTCTCAAAATAATGCTTGAGAAAAACTGTCCTCCTCTTTTGGAGGGGAAGGGAAGCATAGTGCATGTACATGAAAATAGCACTGTTCAAAGTTACAACAGAGACTTCTGAATATTAAAGTACCTTTCTGGCTTAAAGCCCAGCATAGCTGCAGATGGTAGCTGGCCAGTTCTTGTCTCAAGTTCCGTGTGAGAAACATAGGCACAATAATTCCAAATGTTCTCTCATATCTGGAAAGAATATATTAAACACAGGACAGACTTGAGAATCAGCGTAGTGCAAGATAAGGATAATACAGTATCAAAGTACAGAGTCATAGAATGGAAAAACACTGAGACCAGGCATGATGTACTGTGTGAAAGCATTTCTATCAGGACAGATTTGGGTCATTTATATCCTGGTGTTGGAGGAATGTCAGGGTTTTAATCTTGTTTTATACTCAAAGGAGGAAAGTGTGAATTGTTCTCCTTGAACAAGACATAGAAATGAAGGGGAAGAGTAGATATTCCTGGAGCAAATGTGTGCTTCTAAATCTACACACATTATCCTGATCCTCACACCACTCATGCTGAAGTAAGCTGTTGTTATGGAACTGTGTACACCACAGGCAAATCCAAAACGTGATCCCAGTGCAACTATCCTGCACTCCTAACAGTTCTTTGAAACAGAATTTAGCAAAGTATTCTTCTCGAGAGCTAGCTCATCATCTGCTGATGCTCTGAGAGCTCTCCTGAGCACAGATGTGCACTTTGTAGCTTGAGGCCAATGGGCCATACTAAGAAATTTCAGTCTGGCTATGCAGGAGGGACAGGCACACAGGTACAGGTATAGCTCCACAGGAGCTGGAGAGTGAATTGAGATTACAGGTGGCAGGGAAATTGGGGCTCTGGGAACATCCATATAAAAATAAATGTATGTAATCCTACAATCAGTTCTTAAATACATGCCTGATAGCAGAAATACAAAATGAAGACAATATATATTGTTTTCTCAGACAGAATTATTCCTGTTTGCACTGTATTGATCCCTTGGGAACAAAACACTTCATTTGCTCATTGATTGTGCTGCATAATCAACAAAAAAAAGGTAGATATTTTATACAGGCAATATTTAAGACTTATGATCTTTACATTACAGTTCCTTGTGCTTTATTTTAAACATGCTCTCAAGCAAGATCAAAACTACAAACAACTTGAAAGACATTTCTACCTTTACAGCTACTGTTTATTTCTTCCAGTTGCTTGTTGGAATCATGGCTCTTCTGAGTGGAATATTAACCATAATGCTTCCAGAAACGCTGGGAAAACCATTGACTAACACATTGGTGGAAGCTACAGAAATGGGAAGAAGCAAGAAAAGCTGTTCAGGAAAGACTCCTCCAGCACACGGTGGTGCAGCATCAGAAAAGATAGAGATGTTTGGTCAAGAAACAGTCAGCACGGAGAAATAAAGCAGCAGCAAAATGGCTGTTCCCAATTTTAATATTTCTCTAATTTATAAGATCTTTGTATTCAAGAAATGTGACTGTTCTATAATATCTGTGCCTTTTACTTCGTATCCAGTCTTGCCTTTTCAATAGAGCAAGTATATGAAACCTTTTCCATGGGACTGAGTTACTGCAGAAAATTTGATAGGATATCTAGATCCCTTGTCAAACTTACCCAGACTTTAAAAAACCTGACTTGCTGTGACCAGTTGGAATGATTACTCCAAATGTCAGAAACTACCTGATTACATGTATATAAAAAAATTATGCCAATCCTTTGCTTCACATTTTCTGCAGTTAGAATTGTAAACCTACCATAAAGTGCCCTGTCTGCTCTCATTGTTGCAGCTGACAGTTACAGGTTTGAGACTTCAAAGCAGTAAACTCAGTTATAATTCAAGAGGGAAACCTTAACATTGCATCGAGTCATATCAATACTTTTAAAATTCAACTAATTTATTCTCTTTTTTTTTTTTTTTTCAAGTTTTCTACTAGAAATGGTGCCACTGCTAACAGAAGAAAGTATTCTATGGCACAGCTTCTGACTGAAAAAACAATACTAAGTTTGCAAAATGTGCAAATAGCTTGTATATTCATTCTGATGAATGGCAATTGTATTTTTATTAGTGGTTTAGAAAAAAAGTGTTCACTGGATCTACTGTTGTCACAGTTTAGGTAAAACTAAACTGCCTGATCCCTTTAAAAGTCGTATTCATTCCAGACCGTTATTTTAGTGCTCCCCTTCTCACTTATTTCAGCTCAGATCTAGCCTCAGATTTTTTATAACTTTTAAGAGCTACACAAGCAACTTTGCCAAATGCCTCCATCAAGGTCTTCACAGTCTTCAGTGAAAAAGAATAAATGGCATATGGCTCTTACTCAGGCTCTCTGCACAGAAGTGGACTTAGTTATCAATGAATTTTTAGTAGACACGGTTTCCACACAAATATCTGTACTCATTTTTTCCTTATTATACCCCAAAAAATCAGTTAGAAAAATATAATCTAAAAAATGGTAGTTGGAGGACACTGATCAGTAGAAGAGTTACTAGTTACTCTAGTAGTTTTAGTCAAAGTGTCTGTAAATATCCCACTGTTGCTACACCTCAGGTGTGCATCAACCCTTACTTGTTGGTGCAGTGTTTCTGCCTTATGACTGTGGACCATAAAAAACTGATAGATAGGAATGCATCATTCTGGATGCTACTTTTATTGTTTTCTCTCCCACCTTCCCTTTTTCAGTTTACTTCCAGGCCTGGGGGTTTCTTCCTTGCCTGAGGATCCTCTTTGTTTGACCACCCTTGGTTTGAGGGGAGCAGAACACCAGCTTTCTGCGTGTTGAGGTTCAGACAGCCCTCTCTTATCTGGGCTGTGTAAACTTGCTCTTCTCTGGTTTGAAATCAGCATCTTAGGGACCTACTCTCATGGTATGATCTCATCCAAACAAGCCTTTGTTTGCTTCTTTGCTATGTACTCCAAAATAAGGTATCTGTGTTACTACAGATGAATATTCTGTATGCTGTAGAAATTAATGGTCATATTTTTCAATTATATCCACACAGTCATTAGTTCCAATGACTTCTGAAAACAGAATAATGGTTTATATCCCCTTATAATAGATTTATTCTTCACAGCACTGTCCTGGAGTATCAAGTAGCATTTTGGTCCTGGTATTAGAACAAAATAATATCCTATACAAGGATCAACATGCTTTGAAGCAAGCAAAATTCAGTAAGTTTAAGTTCAGGGAGTCTCTGTGAGATAATTATATAGAAAGCATAGAAAAGAATCTTTAGGCTCCCTACAGTTCTGTGGGTGTTCCAGTGTTTGCAGAGAAAACCTCCAAGAAGACCTGCACAGAATACTCTGGCTTATGTCCAGATATGATAGTTCAGCAAAAGCACTTAACCTTACCCCCGTGACTAATCCCATCATTATTCAGAGAACAACTTGAATACATACTTTGATGACTGAAGATCGGATTACTCACATGCTGTGGTTTTTCATTTTGCTGAAGAGCAGACCTAGTATTCTTCCACTGCTTTCAGAGTGGAAGATCTCCCTCCACTTATCAGAGCAGAACAGTAGATCTTTATCTGCAAGATCTATTGCCAAACCCTGCATGCCCTGCCTTAAATAAGGATTTAACCATGGTAAAAAAGAAAATATCATGCAATACACCTAACAAGGAAATAAACTGGTACTGTCTTCCATTACACCAACCCTTCTCACATACAGAGCTCCAAGTTCTTTCCTTATTTTGGGGTTCTTTCACAGTGATACTCCCTCTTTTAATAGTACATCTATCTTAAAACTCACTAGTCATGAATTTTGGGAGCAGTATAGTCTAATTCTAACAAAGTACTGATGAACAATTAAAATAATTTTTCTACTTCCTTACTTGCCAAATAACTGATTTGCGTGTTACCCTGGTACGAACAGTCAATGAATGTTCTGTGTTCCTTTGGCTTGAGGGATTCAGGACCTGGTCATCTGTAATCAGTATACATAAGGTAAAGAAAAGAAACAGAAAAAAACTTAAATGCACAATGATACTGATACTGTTTACAAACTAAACTTTAATTATATTTCTAGACCACAAGTAGCTTGGTGGCTTTTCAGACCAAAAGCCAGTTCCTTCTGTCACTGAAGTCAGTTGGTATTTGGTCTTTGATTCAAATGACACCTGAATTTCCCTGAACTAATGATGTTACTTTTTTTTCCTTGGAAATAAAAAGTTTGTTGATCTACAGGTACACCTTTTTGTGATTTTATGTATCAATAACTTAGAGGATGCCTTGGGGTATCCTATTCTTTAACCTGAAGAAGCATAAAGGAAGTAAAAAAACAGGAAACAGCATGTGTCTGTATGTCTCTAGCGTTTCTGTTTGATTAGTTTTTCCATCTGGACAAAAATATGTTTAACACTAGTCATGCACTATGTAGCAAAATCAGGGTGAGTTGATTTCTTTCCTTTAAATATTCATAGATTTTCTAAATCCTCTTGCAAGAGAGCACTGAGTTTGAGAACAAATGCTTCTGTAACTGTGGGGCATCTTTTCATTTCACTGCTCATAAAAGGAATTGTTTTTTATAGTTTCTCGTCTGTGTTCTTAAGTTCTTTTATGTTTGTATTTGTCACCTCTACCTTAGTGCAAATTTATTGTGCTGATCTGTGTCTCTAGAGTTACATAATGGTTTTATGACACAGTGAATTTGAATTCTTACCTGTCTTAATTGCTGGTCACTCTTGCATGATGACGAAAGTTTTTGACCTAAATCTCATATCCAGTTTTATTAGACAGTCTTGCAGTTTGTTAAGGACATACTTTCTGGGTTAAATATAGGAATAAGAACAATTATCATTAGTTAAATAACTAATGAAAAATAGTAAATAAGTTTGATATTTTGAATAATTATTTCAAAACTCTGTGAAAGATGTATTTTCTACTTTAACAATTCCCTTCAATTTCTATGTGCGAAATTCTATAGTTTACACAACTATGTAGAGAAAAAAAGGCTATGTAGTGCCTCTGTGGAAACAGATGATGCTCTGACATCCCAGCTCTGGGATGGAGTGCAGGACTCATTGGCATTCTCCTGCATCTTTCACAGCTTATTTTTACCAACTCCTTAGGTGCAGTCCCTTAGGAAGCCTCCACAGCACTGGGCTCAGCAGCAGGCAAGGTCTGTGAGTGCCTTTTGCAAGGGCTGAGGAAAAGGTGAGGTCATGGAAGCTTCATGCCAGGAAGGCATTCGTGCCTGCAAAAAAGGAGGCTCTGGATTCATCCTATGCCATTTTCAAACGTCTTAGAGATGCTTGTCTGAATCCCAGAACAGATTCCTAGGGGAGAAATTAAACTAAAAAACTTAAGGAAAAAAAATTAGTGTTCACAAGAGAACAAATTTATTCTATCGGGGAAAATTCTAGTAAATGCTGTCAATTGGTATTTGCATTGTTACCTCTCACAGGAAGAAAGATTAAAGCATAGCTACATACTGGTAGCCTAATAATTTTGTACAAGATTCTGTACCAGGTAGAGTGTGCATTTTGGTAACATGGGGGAAGTACGTATTCACAGGAAGGAGTTTGTTTGCCCAGAATTTGTGGATTTAATACAATATATTTTAATGGGTTTTTTAAAATGTGTATTTATTATCTGCAATTATGGGCAAGAATAAAGTCAGACATACATTTTTTGATCTTTATACCTTCACCTAATTTAATGAACTCCTATCAGCAACTGTCCGTTTGGTTCACAGTCCCTTATCTTATAGAGGCCTGGCTGGTGTTTTGGCATTCCACAGTGAAAACCATCTATGGTTTAGGCTAGCAAGTATCATCTGTATGTCTTTTCCCTGTTTGTGTTTGCAGGTGTAAACCAAGGTTTGGGTAATGCGTTAGATGGTGCTATGACAGAATGCGCATGAAAAATGTGACATATTTTGCATTTTAGTTACAGAAAGAGTATTAATTTTTTTTTTGCCTTTATTTGTATAAGCTGACTGGGGCATTCAGACACATTCAGTAGTGACAAAAATAGCTGCAGATACTGTAGAATGGGTATGAATTATCAGAAGAGAGTAGATGACTACAGAAATGACAGAACAATGTCTATGTAACCACTTGGTGTTCAGTGGACGTGAAGATTAACTGCAGCTTCCTCATGCAGGCACTGGAGTGGGCAGGCAGTGCCAGGAAAATAAGAATTGCAGCAATTTATAGCCCTATTCCTCATTATTTGGCCCTTAGACTTTCTCAGGAGCCTATTTATTCTTCACTTCCCTTAAATCATAGACCGTAGAATTAACTGGGTTGGAAGAGACCTCTGAGATCATCAAGTCCAACCCTTGATCCAGCCCCACTGTGATTACTAGATCATGGCACTCCTCTAATTGGTGCAAATAACTCAACTTTCTAGGCTTATTTTATTAATCTTATGTTTTCTGAGTTATACCCATCACTTTGCTTCACCATTTGTGTTTTGAAAGCTTAATATGTCCTTGCCAGGTGATTTATGTTCCTCCCTGAAAGTAACAGTAATGAATGGTCCAAATAGTTGTTTGCTAAAGTTGAGAAATTTGAATCATCCCTGATACACTGATTTCAAGAGCACTGAGTTCAATCAAGCTGAGAAAAATCAAGCCTAAAAAGTATACACCTCAAAAGGGGAAATACCCTTTTTGTAATATAACTGGCATATAAAAAGTGATTGCAGAGAGGTTTGTGCACAAAACAAGCTCTTTCAAAGAAATTACTAACCTAGGTTTATCAATAATCACAAGTAATGGGAAATATGTCATTCAGTGACAAACTAACTCTTCTCTCTCTGAATTCCTGTCTAGCACACAGGCTTGGATAATGCTAAGGTGTTTGTTGTAGATGAGTAGGATCCCTCTATGGAGTGCTTACAGGCATTTAGTTGCTAACATTGCCTCATAATGTTACATGTGGGGATGAACAGACTTGCATAGGAATAAGAAAAAAACAACATCAAGGGCTGATTCCTGCAAAAATTCTCTCCACAGTGGTGAGAATAAAAAGAAGTTTTGACTGAGGTCACCATGAACATAGCAAAAGAACCAGAGATGACTGGGTAATCTCTCAGTAAATATTTTCACAAAGCTTTTCAAAAGGAATGTCAGTACTGCTGGTTTCTTCCTCATATTGAGAGAATTTCTCCAGAACTAAGTAAGTAATGGGCAAACAGCAAAACGAGGCACAGCTTAAACTCTTTGCTGAAATGGTAACTTGCCGTGGACACTGATGCTGGACTTGATCTTTGAACTGGTTAAAGAAGTGGAACAAAAATGATCCTTGTCATTCACGAGATTAGAAGCAGGTCAGCACTTCTGTTTTCAGAGAGGTCGTTTCTGCTTATCGTTATGGCTCTATTCAGGAAAGTACGCAAAGCAAAGGAAAGCGAAGGTAAAGGGAAACACTTCTTCAGCCCTGCTTGAGCTGGAATTCCACTGCCGGTCACGGTTCAGAAAGAGCTCCAAGTACAATTAGGGCTGTGTTTGTTCTATGCCAGAAGGCTGGTGCTCTCTTCCTGAGTGCCCAAATCATGACTTGCACGAAGTTAAAGGATACAATAGCCACTCACATACAATACAATCAGAGTTTGTTAGGAGCATTCTTAAACTACAAATAGGTGAATGTTGCACTTGGAATACTATTCATCCAATTATTTGTTAGTTCAAAAGGACATTCTTTGCACAATAGACAGAATAATACATACACAAACATCCAGGGGATCTTTAGCAGTTGGGCTGTTACACAGATCTTCTTCTCTGTTCTTGTCCTTTTTCCCATCTTTCCCATCAACATCTGTAGCAAAAAACTTCTCGTATCTTGAAGGCCTCAATACAGATTGGCTGATCTTCAGTTTATCAGGGCTCTGGGAATTAGAGGCTCTATATTGTGCTGTTCATTTCAGGGAAGTGCAGAGGTATGAATATCAATGGCAGCACTAAAGAGTTGAAATTGTTTCCCTCTATAGATGCCTGCATGGATAAATAAGCATTTGTGGTAGGAAGTCACACATCTAGATTACATAGAACAAAGCTTTTTCCTCATCCTAAAGTATGTTGCACTTTATTTATGGGTGCTTTTGCAAAACACAGTGTGTTCACCTTTCCAAAATACTTTAGCCCAAAGAAGATTCTTGTTATGTTATATTATAAGATTTGGTATCCCAAACCAGCTTGAATTTTCTGCATCTCTTTCTCAGGAAAAGATACATCGGGAATTCTGTGAAATATTCAGCCTTGTACAAACATCTGTCACAGAACATTTCAATCCAAATCATTCAAATCTGGCAAAATTATAAGCAATAAGCAGTAGAATCTCAGGAGAAGAAGTAGCACGCAGTTTTAATATTAGCTGGCACTATGACCTCCATTTATATTTGAGGAAAATTTCCATATGTGAAAGGATTCTCTCCAAAGTTACTGCAGATATCCTGCAATGACTTAGAATAGTGTTCATTTTACAATCAGTGCACCAAGCCCATCAAAAATTTCATTTCTAAACAAGTAAACTTCTGTTCCTCTGCTGCTTTCCCTGTCTTAATCCCCTATTTTCAGAACACTCAGAAAAATCAAACTATACTATAATTTGGGGGCATTATGCCTACTCATGTGTAATGTATCATGGCTTTAGTTTTAGCATTTAACACAGCTAGACTGGGAGGAGAGAACAGTTTGCCCAATTTTGTGCACACTGTTGCTGTACATAGAGATATCCTTCGGATGTCTGCTGGTCTGTATTTAAATGGCTACGAAGAAAAGGCACGTGCTTGGAAGATCCATGGCGAAATCCGTTCGACGGGGCTGAGGAGGAGTGGATGGCAAACACTGTCCTGCTCAGGCCGTCAAACATTAGCCAAAACGTCCTGCCAACGGCAAATGCCCTGGAGGCGATAAACCGGGGTATATGCTATACGATTTCATCCTAGCGACCCTGCAGAGAGGTTTGCTTTTTGACAAACTTGTGTTTTTCCGCTGAAAACAGCCCTGCCTGGCTGTGCTCATTAGGGGGTTGCGGTTTGGCAGGGACTCGTCCCTCGCCGACCTGCGACGGCTGGAGTTCCCCTCCCGGCCCGCTCGCACGATTGCTCAAGCGCTGTGGCAACCCTGAGGCAGCTTCAGAAGCGCTCAGAACATAACTGCCTGTGAGGGAGGAAAAAAGGACAATGTATTCCCTGCAGCACAGCGGGTCTTGCTGAGCCTCCTCTGGGGCGCGCTGGGGAAATATCCAAGGGGGAAAGTTCTGGCAGGCGGCGGAGGGCCCGGCCCCGGCCCCGGCAGGGCCAACGCGCGGCCGCCGGGCGCTCCGGGCGCGCCGCCAGCGCCGGGGGAGGCCTCTGCCCGGGCACAAACAGCTCCTTCATCGGCGGCGGGGCGCGGAGCCCGGCCCGGGGGCGCCCCGGGGCAGGGGGGGCAGCGGCAGCCCCCGCACCTCCCCCGGCAAGGCGCTCCGGCCGCTCCCGCACGCGTCCCCGCGCTGCCCGGGAGGGCGGCTCTTCCAGGCACGACCGGGGGCCTCCTCCTCGCCAGGTATCGCCTGCTCTCCCCGCTTGGGTTGTTTTCAGACTGTACTTCCAGCCGAAGAGGGAAATGCTGGATGCTGGAGCCCTTTTGCTGCCGAGGGCCGGAGAAGCGGCCGCAGGGACTGGGCGCTGCCCCCGGGGAGTTCCCGCGGGCCCATCCCAGCTCCCGGAGCCGGGGCCGGGAGGGCTCAGCACACGCAGCGGAGCGGGAGGGGTGAACCGCAGGGCTTGGCTGGGGGGCAGATCCGGGATCGCAGCCTCTCCCTGCTTGCCCCGTCCCCGCAAAGACAGGCGGTGGGCTCGGCAGCCCCCGCCCCCGGGGGAGCAGGGACCGCAGAGCTCTCCGGTTTGGGAGGGAAGCAAGAGCAGCGCTCGGCGTGTAGGTGCTGCTGGTGAAGGCGACTTGCAGGTAGCCGAGGCGGCGGTATAACCTAGCATTCCTTAGGGATGTTTCCCGTGCAGGGCAAGTTGAGGCCTCCCTGGTCGGCCCGGGGTCCCCTGTGACACCTGCTTTCTGACAGCGGGCCCTTGTTTGCTGAAGAGAGAGCATTCTCGCCTTCTCCTGTGTCACTTCCCGAATGTAAATCTCACAGATGGCAGAAATGGCAGAAAAGGGACTAGGCCAGAGTCAAAAGGACAAAATCAGTACTTCTTCCTCCTCAGCAAACGCCCAAGAGTGGATCGTGAGCACCATGTTTTTGCCTGGCAAAAACCCTCTGTGGGCTCATCCGAAGGGAAGCAACACCAAGGGGTGCTTGTAAACTGGGGAAGTGAATAAACAAAAGTGATCAGCAAAAAAAAAAGGAAGGGAAAAAGTGCTCCATGGCAGGCACTGACAGGGACAGTGGCTGCAGCTGCCATGGGGGGTGAGGAGCCCCTCCAGCAGTTCAGAAAGGCTGGAGCCTTTTTTCTCCTGGTACCACAGGCTTTAAGCAATTCAAAAAAAGTATGGCAGTACTTAATTATGGTGAGAGTTAGTTTAAAAAAACCCACAGAACTTATATATAGCAGGTTTTGGTTTTTTTCAGTTACTTCCTGTTCCATTTTCTGGTCAACAGTTCAGCTGGGCTTTTTCCACTGTTTATTTGGGCGTGTAAATATGCTTATTTTGGTAGGCCAAACGGGTTGCGACACAAGCTCGGAGTGGTCAGCCTGCTGTGTCTGCAGGCTGCAGCTGCAGCTGGCAGTGGCTGTGCATGCTTGTGTGTGTGTGTGTGTGTGTGTGTGTATGCTGGAGACTGGTATATTTATCCATATTGATCATGTTATCCACTGCTAAGGTGACATTACAGCTGAAGGTTTGTGGCACTTAGTGATGACATACAGCTATAGGAGGCAAGAAAGAATAAGGACCCCCTTGTGTCACATGAGGCTGGCTTTCTCTCCTGTTGCCTGAGTCGGGAGATGAAGACACATCACAAAATATCTCAGTATTTTTAAAAAGAATTCATTCTGGCTTGGGAGAAGCAGGAGGGTGGCAGGGGCATGAAACCCACATCAGGCAGCTGGTGTCCTCATTGCTGGGGAATCACAGCTCCAGGTGACCCTCTCTGGCTTCTGTCCTATTCTTCTGACACTAAGAAGGGACAGAGAGCTAAACAGTACCTGATACCATGTGCCTCCTTCCCTAGCAGTTACTGCAACCGATATGCCTTTTAAAGGCTGATTTTTGCAAAACCCTCAGTACAGGCCTGTCTGACAGGACAAGAAGTGTCCCTCTGCTTGGACTAGGATGGGTTCCCACATCATCATAAAATAGTTTCTCCTCCTGTGCCCCCTGCCCATGAAGATACAGGCAGGCTGTGCTGCCAGGGCAGAGCCATAGGTGAGCCTTGCACTCATAGCATGGCCAATGGTTCCACAAAGCCTGAGCTGCACTTGCTGGTGCAAGCTGTGTGTAGCTCTGCTTTGCACCCAGTTAATTTTTGGCACATTAGCACATGAAGGCTGATGTACTCCTGAACTACAGCAGTAAAGTGCTAGAAAAACACTGCATTTAACGGGTGTGTCGTGGCCTTCTGAGGTGTTCCTGTAGACTCCAGCACTGTCAGCAGCCCCTTCCTGCCCTCATTGGATTTTGCAACATTGGGATCAGTTGATATTGAACCGTCTCATCTGCAAAAATCCTATCCAAAGTGGGAGGACTTCTGAAACTTGAGCCTCCACCAAGCCACAGCTCCTCTTTCTTCCCTGGGGACAGGGAGGTCAGTCCAGAAATTCAATCTCCATCACGATCCAAGGGCTTCAGCAAAGGAGAGTTGTGAGGGACAACTGAGAGCACATCTCTGGCAGATGCATAATGTACCCACCACATATGTTCCAGGGCAGCCATGTCCATGGACTGCTGGGAGGCTCACTGGGTGTGCTGAGAGCCACACGCTACTTCCACAGCTGCCAGTGCTGAGTGAGAAGGTTTGTTAGTAAAAAATGTGTTTAAATATATTTACCAGAACCAATTTTCCTAAGTAATTACAGAATTATCATTCCCCCCCCCCCTTCTTGTTACTAATATTCTTAATTTCTCTTCTCCTTCCCCCAACAGTTTTCCAGATTGAGTTTCTGGGTGTCAGCCATGCAGGCCAGCAGTTGTGGTTCAGGGTCCATTTGCCCACTGACATTGTATCCTCTTTCCCCTCTGTGTGGGCACTTCTATAGTCAGCTTGTGAAAGAAGATGTGATAATTAATATGAAGAAACTTAAGCATTGCCCTGAGAGGAAGAATATGGGTTGTAACAACCCTTGGCTGTGATGCAGAAGCAATGCAATGACAAGCAACACTTGTTAAGAGCAACACTGTTCCTCTCTCCCTTCCTACCTAGTAGAGACATGAAATTTTAAGTAGTAAAACCTCAGGGGTAAGTGAGAAGCTGTGTGAAGAGTTATGAGCAGGGATCTCATAAATAAACCTGACCTATCATAATCCCACACAGTCTGTCTTGCCTAAATTTACATCAAATATGCCAAAAGCCCCAGGAAGATGGGAAATCAGCCCATCATTATAACTGCAGGCACTGGTTTCCAGAAAAGGTTCTCAGAAAGCAATTAGTGAGGCTGGATTTCTAGTCAATGGTAAGGAAGTCCCATAGGAGAAAGCAGAATCATAAGAGCACAAAACCAAAGGTCCATCTCACTCAGCATCCTCTCCAAGAGTGAATATTGATAGACAGTATGCTCCAGGGAAAAAATAGAGCCACAGCCAAAGGAGATTATTCCCCTACATCCTGGTTGATGGCAAGTTGGATATGAGTCAGCAGTGCCCTGGCAGCAAGGAGGGGCAACCGTGTCCTGGGGAGCATCAGGCAAAGCATTTCCAGCCTGTTGAAGGAGGTGATTGTCCTGCTTTGCTCTGCATTGGTGCAGCCTCACCTTGAATATTGTGTGCAGTATTGGGCAGTGCAATACAAGAAATATATAAAGCTATTAGAGAGAGTGCAAAGGAGGGCAACAAAGATGATGAAGGGCCTTGAGGGGAAGCTGTATGAGGAGTGGCTGAGGGCACTTGATCTGTTCAGCCTGGAGAAGAGCAGTCTGAGGAGAGACCTCATTGCAGTCTACAACTTCCTTGTGAGGGAAAGAGGAGGGGCAGGCACCGATCTCTGTGGTGACCAGTGACAATACCCAAGGGAATGGCCTGAAGTTGTGTCAGGGGAGCTTTAGTTTGGATATTACAAAAAGGTTCTTCACCCAGAGGGTGGTTGGGCACTGAAACAGGCTCCCCAGAGAAGTGGTCACAGCACGAAACCTCACATTTGGATGATACTCTCAGGCACAAGGTGTGACTCTTGGGAATGGTTCTGGGTGGGGCTAAGAGTTGGACTCGATGATCCATGTGGGTCCCTTCCAATTCAGCATATTCTGTGATTCTATGATTCTGTGGTCCCTGCTCAGCTTTTGACAGTAACCGCTTGACGGGGTGCCTGAGCCAGCAGGTGCATCCCAGCTCACCTGGTTCAAAGCTGCTAAAGGATTTATCATCTCTGAGGTTGCCCAGTCTCTCTCTTTTGGGCCCATTTAGTCCTGGCTTCTGGGAGTTTTCAGAGCACACTGAGCTGCATGGTTCAGTTCTACTTCATGCCTTCACCAGTGTGAAAACTATGAACCGGCTGTGGCCAGGCACACAGGCTGGCATCTCGCTGGGATGGGCAGCCAGGTGATTGCCGACCAGAGCTGTGCGCCACTCACCGGGACAGGTGCCAAGCTCCAAAACTTGGCCAGGACAAGGGAAAATAGAAATGCTGCACCTCCTGGAGTAGCAATCAGCAGTCGAAAATTCTGAGGAGTGAAGTGGAGTGGAGCTGCTCCAGGGCATAAAGCAACTTATAAAGCAAGGCAGAGAGAGGCAAATATACAGGCCCTTCAGGCAGCGAGACTGGCTGGCTCCTGGGGACCACTGTGTGTTGCTGAGAGAGCATGGCAACCTTGGATGCCCACAGATCTGTCCAAGGTACTGGGGCCATGCTGGCAGCTACAAGGGTCAAGAATGGATTTGGAGACCTCCAGTCACTAGGGGCACAAAACTCCGCATAACACAGGTAGCTTCTCTTCCCGTACTTTTCCTTCCAAGGCACCATGGCCCAAACAGTTTTTGGATGTGGGCGTGTAAACAGCCAGGTTGTACCACGTGAAAATATACATTATGTTTAAAATTCCTGTTTTCTAGGACAGAGCTAAGCAGGTAACACATTGCTCGGAGGCGGAGCAAGAGCCTTGCACTCCCCCAGGAGCAGGAGAACTAAGATGAATGTTAAGGAAAAGCATCTCCCGCAATGGCTGGACCCTTTGCTCAGTGTAATCATTTTGCCTCCTGCGTGATTTGCTTCTGCTGCCCAGGTAGCAACAGCTCTCATTGCTGGAGATCCAGCAACCTTTTTCCTTACAGTGCCAAAAAGCCAGTTTCTCCAGAGCTCCATAACTTTTGCACCTGACACAACTGAAAACTCGACTGGGGTTTTATTAAAAAAACCTTGCCACAAACCAGTCAGAACACCAATGGTGCATGTACAGATCTCTCTCTTGCCCCTGTGCGGAGGATGAAGTACTTTTCAAAAATCTGTCATCGGATCAAAGGCTGATGATTTTTTTAATCCTACCTTAGCCTTGGTTGTGTGCAGCAGTTAGCCTTCAATGAGTTGCTCCGGGGGGCTTAAGTTACATCTTGTGTGGGTATTTCATAGCCTGGTGAGGGTGTGCAGCCTGGATAATAGTGACATGTGATATGTTTTTTCCGAATGCAGGTAGGTTTCTTTGTCCTCTGCCTCTGTATCCTGGAGATGGCATCACCCAAGGTCGCAGTGGTCGGCGCGGGAGTTGTCGGCCTGTCCACAGCACTGTGCATTGTGGAGACTTGTCCCAGCTGCTCTGTGACAGTCCTTTCAGACCAGTTCAGCCCCAACACAACGAGTGATGCTGCTGCTGGGATGCTCATTCCTCACACGTACCCAGGTTCGTGCGGTTCACCATGGCATTGCCCATGGCACCCTGAGCAGCCATGTGTCCGGGTGTGCAGCGATGCGCTGAGGCTCAGGAAGACAAGTACCTTGAACTGAGTTCCCTGCCTGTCCCATATCCTTGACACTCATTTGTACACTTCTATTCTTTGCATTATTCCTCTCTGCATGTTTGGTTTCATTCACACCCAGGCACACCGATTCACGTGCAGAAGCAGTGGTTCAAAGAGACTTTCACTTACCTTTTTGCCATCAGCAACTCAGCCGAGGCGTCAGAGGCTGGCATTCACCTGGTCTCTGGGTAAGAATGACCCCCCGGGGCAGCCTTTGGTATGTTTGTGCTGCGTTCTGGAGCAGTCAGAGAGGTTTTCCTTGCTGGAGTTCAGGTGCATTCCCTTCATGAACTAGCTTTTGTGACCGTATTCCCAAGAAACTTCATTGCAACTGCTCAGATATGATGTATTTTTAGGCAAAATTCATGCATAGGTGTGCACAGAAAAACCATTCAAGAATGACCAGCACCAATTATATTTCAATAACTGATGTTTTCCTCACTGTCATCCACCAATTGCTTGTATCTGGGGTGGTTTTCATAGGAATAGGACAGGAGGATCTTCCAGCTTCAGTAACTAGGTACAGGGATGCAGTTGGGGGGGTCTGTGTTGGGAGTATTCTATGCTGCCTATTACATACACAGAAATTCACCTCTCGGGAGTACTGAGACTGGGCACTCTAGCTTTATGGGTACCCAAAGAACCATGAGCAGGTGTGCAAGTGGCCCTACCAGCTCCATGCAGGTGTCTGCAGTTGTGGCAGGGACACTGTATGTGGGGACTCTGTACATGCACTATTGCTGGAAGAGCTCTCTGCAGTTTATTTACCCCAGTGTCACCCTGAAGCTCAGCTCTGCCTAATTGTCTCGGCAGGTATTGCAGTAGCAGGCAGCAATGTTTCCCTGTTGCTGTTAACCTTGCAGAGCTGTACCAATGAGCAGAAGCAGGTTCCTCAGCTCCTGGGTTTGTGCTAAGATTGATGTGACACATAACACAGCAGAGCGCTAGCAGTGAAGTTTTCTAGGTTTTTCTCTCTGTCCTTTTAGGTGGCAGGTCTTTAAAAGCACTCCCAAGGAAGAGTTACCTTTCTGGTCAGATGCTGTCCTAGGATTTCGACCAATGTCTGAAGCAGAACTCCAGAAGTTCCCACAGTACCGATTTGGTCAAGCCTTTACGACACTGAAATGTGACTGTCCATTCTACCTGCTGTGGCTGGAGAAAAGGTGGGTTTTGCTGCAGGCTGGGCACATGGAGAGAAACTCAGGCAGAGGGACTGGGGGCAACACAAGGTCTCCTTGAGAACCTTAGGTTTGAACAAAGCTGGAAAAATGCTGTTTGCCACTGGGGAAAATGCAACAAGCTCTTCCTTAGGGAGAAGCACAGGAAATTAATACCCAATTTTTCAAAAATGTGAAAGGCCCCATTTATGCAATGTCTGCTTTCTCCCAATGTGTTTGTACAGTGGGGTTTGGAGTGTGAGCAACCCTGGGCAAAGGACCAACCTAACCACAGGGGCCATGCTTGGCCAGCTAGACCTTGAAGGTACATCAGGAACCTGCCATATCCTAAGAAAATGTTTGGGTGCTCCTCATTTGTCAAACTTCCCAAATAATATCCCTCTGTTTCTGAAGATACATCCAGCCCCTGAGAGAATAGGCATGTCCAGGAAGGTGTCTTATCTGAGAAGACTTTGCACTTAAGAAGTGGCTGGACTAATTAATCTCAAATCTGGTCAACAGTTGGAGTAATTTCTTAATCCAGTCAGGTGAAAAAAAAAATGTTAAATAGTATCATCTTGTAACAAACCTGAAAATTTTTGCCTGCATAAAATTGGTGATGCACTCACTCTGAGGAGTTGTGGCTTCAGAGTTCATGCCTGGATTGACAGTAAAGTTAGAAGATTTGCTAATTTCCAAATTTCGAAGTTTCCAAAAAATACATGGATTTTGGAGAATGGCAGGAGAGATAGGATGCAGATCTAAAAGGGCTTTGACGCCTGGGATGTGTATTTAATCCGTGTAAGTACCTCTAAAGTGAGCAAATAGCTGTCTCTGATTGAGAGAAAGCAATAGTCTGCAAACTGATTTGAGGTTAAGTAAAGAGATGTGTACTGACACCAAGGTACAAATTGCCAGCCAGCTCAGCTGGTTACTTGGATGCCTTTCATCACAGTGCAAAATGTGAAAAAAGCATTTCTTGTTCTAGCAGCCAGCCAGGATGGGAGTACTCCCGGGGCACCAGTGAGGTCTATGCCGTCTACTTGGTACACATTCTCTGTCATGTTTCATTGCCTAACACAAGCAATCTCTGCTGCAGGACAACTGAGTTGTACAACCCATTTAGTATCTGCCGTGAGATTTCTGCCCTCTCCTCATTCCTGCTGTAGTCTTCTTATTTCTCAAAGGACATAGTCTAATGAGATGATGAAGCTCTTTTTCTTTCTCTTCTCCCTGGTGATGAGAAGCGAGAGCATATTAAATATGTAACTAATTCTCAAATCCCTGGTGACCTGAGCAGTATTTATAGACTATTCTCTTGGCAATCCACGAGGAAAATTGTTTTTGTGCCCACCTGGCTGGTCCAAAAATAGACTTCAGGATTTTTTATTCCTGCTTGCTCGCCTGAATTATGGAGTTTTCAGAAGTTTTTTTTTTATTGGTGTTTTTTTAATGGCATGATGACAGAGTTCCAATTACAACACGTATGAGCTCTCCCAGCAAGTCACCCAGCCAGAGCTGCTGCATGAGACCTCCCCTGTTCTTCCTGATCAGCCTCAATGTCCCGCTGCACCAGGCCTCAGAGCATCATCTATGCCCTGGATCCTTCTCTCACTCACTGCTTTGCGGGAAACCATTGCCTGTATAGTGAGGTTGATGACTTTGCCAGCTGCTGGAATACTGCAAAGGACAGGATTTCCCATCACTATCACAGACCTGTCTCCTGACTTGCTCATGCTAAAACCCCCCAGTAAAAACCCCCAGCAACTGGAGCCAGCTGACAGCATGCAGTGACTGCATCTCACGCCAGTGATTTTCCACAGGGAAGAGCTTCAAGCTTCAGGCAAGTTCAGGGGACGATTTGGCTTGAAATTGATCTTAAAAATGAACGTCAAGAAGAAGTGACTTTTGCTGAAGAGCAGGCATGAATGTATAGTGCTCTGAGCTGTCCTGGGTGACTCCTGGCTGCTGCTCTAGGAGGCTGTGTGTTCCCCGGGGGTCCCATGCCACATCTGCCCAGCCTGCATGGACATCTTAGGGCCTGGCTGTGTGGTTCAGGAGGGGTGTTGGGAATGAATGTGATGGCATGTAACAGGCACATCAGAAGGGGTGCAGTATGATAGCTCTGTCACCAGCAGTAGTAAGTTGGTAAATAAATCTGTCGGTTTTCTGCTTGCTTGAGCTGTTAAAGCTTGATGCTGTTACAGAAATCAATGAGACCATGAGGATCTGACTGTCTGCCTAGGGTCTTCTGCCAGACCCTTTGCTTGATCAGCTTGCTGTATCTTTTTCAGCCCAACCAAGCTAAAAAATAGCTTTGATGAGATCAAATCAGACAAATGACAAACAGAACCCCCACGGCACTTTCTTTACATTTTTTTGTCCCATCTGTTGTTTGAGTTTGATCCTTATGTAAAGGCAAATGCAATCTATCTCATTTACCTAATGTTCATAATAATTACATTAGGGGTTTGAGGTTTCTTTCCTGTCTCACTTCTGGAGTCTTTTTGCAGGTTGAAAGCAACTGGCGTCCAGATGTACAAGAGAAAAGTTTCAGACCTGTGGGAGCTGCACAGTGACTACGACATCATCGTCAACTGCGCTGGCATTGGAGCCCACCAGCTGGTGGGGGACAAGAAACTCTTCCCTGTCAGGGGACAAGTACTCAAGGTTTATGCTCCTTGGGTGAAGAACTTCATCCGGGATGGGGATGGCTTAACTTACATCTACCCAGGGATACACAGGGTAACCCTGGGGGGAACTAGGGAAAAGGAGAACTGGAGTCTTTCCCCTGACCCTGACACTACCAAAGACATCTTTGACAGATGCTGCTCCCTTGAACCCTCACTGCGGGAAGCTTGGGATATCAAAGTGAAGGTGGGCCTGAGGCCATCCA
Source organism: Empidonax traillii (assembly GCF_003031625.1). Classification (NCBI taxonomy): domain Eukaryota; kingdom Metazoa; phylum Chordata; class Aves; order Passeriformes; family Tyrannidae; genus Empidonax; species Empidonax traillii. The sequence continues at coordinate 30,540 of NW_020955991.1, read as the reverse complement.
GGCAGTGTGTGAGACTGCAGAGGGAGGTTTTGAGCCAAGGAGGAGCTAAGCTCCTAGTGGTCCACAACTATGGGCATGGGGCAGGTGGCTTTTCGGTACACAGGGGCACAGCCAAAGAGGCTGCTCGCCTGGTGGGAGAGTGCATTGCTGCCCTGCAAGGCTCTTCATCAGGGGCCAAGCTGTGAATCCCAGAGGCTCCTTTTCCATTTACAGCAGGCTAGTGTTACATCTCCCAGTAGCAGCTTGGACTTCTACTCCATTATGGAAGAAAAGGAAAGAAACTAAGTCAACAGCTTGTTGAATTGCACATATTCGGTGGTATCTCACCTGGCTTCCAGCTGCTACCTTGGAAAGGCATGGTGGGTTGCTCCAAGTATTGGTCCAGCTGTTCGTCTCCTCTGTGTGGCATTGTTGCTGCCCTGGGCCTTTGTCCTAGCCTCATGTTAAGAAGAAGACAAGATATATAAATACTCTTCATGTAACAGGGATCATATCGCTGCAGGATAATACACATAACCTCCATTTATCATTTTTGCATCTGCATCTAAAGGGTGTCAGATGCACTAGGTTCAGATTCAGTAAAAATCAGTTCTTTCCTTTTGTGCCAAATCTAATCTAGTACTGCCCTTGCTCCTGCCATCTTGCTGAAAAATTTTGTCATTGACCGTATAATTTACAAGGAAAAGAAAACCCCACACAGTGCTGCATTACGGCACTCCAGGTCAGCTCTTACAGAAAGCAATGTTAGGTCATTGTCTGCCACAAAGATTTTAAGACAGGTTTGTGATACTGATCACTGCATTTGCTCACATTACACCTCAGAGAACTTAGTTTCTGCTAACATTGCCCCATAGAACTACAGTTTTGTGCATCTTTTCTCACACTTGTTTGCAAGTTTGTATTTTTTCCTCCAAGCCCCTCAGATTTTGCTCTGACAGATCATTTCCCCCCCACCCCACATAGCAACATTGACGTGGTCTGCGTTCCACAGAAGAGGATTTTTCAGAGTGGGCTTGGGAATGAAAGCATCTCTTTTCTACTTCACATCCACACTGTCTGCATTCCTTGCAACAGCTGATATGAATAAACTGGAGACAAACCAACAGGGATTCTAACACCAGGATCGGTTTCATAAAAGAGAAGAGCCATTTAAGACTAGATAAATGCTCTAAAGACAAATTTGTCTGTAAATTTGAGCAAGCTCCTCTGCTGTAAGACAGCTGAGTCACCAGAGACCAGACCATCTCACTCCATGGCAGAGGCCAACCTGGGCTTTACACTCCCCTTGGCAATTCAAGCTCTTTGATGTGGAAGATAATCACTCTGCAATACTGGTTCTTACTATCAAAGTACAACTCCGATTGTTAGTGATTAAACCACTCATTAGATCTTAAATGTCTCATTTAAGAGTATCATCCACTTTTGTCTATTATTTAGTTGTTAGAGTTACAAAAACTATTCAAAATCCTTCAAGAATTTACATTATTAAAATGAACTGATAAATAAAGTTCTAATAATGGAGCAAAGGTCACTTCTGTAGTGTTTCCTTTCATAAACAAGGGATTTTCTTTTATTTGGGATAGCCTGACATGGCCAAGAAAGACCACATTCAGTCATGGCTGCCAACTTCTGCTGTTCTCTCTGGGGATGAGGACAGTTATCCTTTGCAAAGGACAGCTGTCAAAAGAAACATCACCAAATTAAGTTACAGGTCAATAAGCGCCTGGACCAGCCTAAGCCAGCCCTGCCTTCAGCAGCCTTGCCCTCTTTTTCTCATCTCTGAGGGCTAATTTTGCATTCCCCCCTCTGTCCCCCCCTATTTGTCCTTTCCAGTGGTATGAGAGGGCAGAGCTGCTGCTTTTGGCAGCAGTGTTGGTGTAGGGCTTGTCAAACTGCAGCTTGTCCTCAGCTAACACAGAACATAAAAATACATGGAAAGGGTTATTTTTTTCTTAAATCTTTATTTTAATCTTAAAAAATAGCGAACAGTGTAGCTTATCCTGGAGCAAGAAACACTACTGATGCAAATAGGGTGATTATAGCTCCATGAGAAAATAAAGCTGTGGTTGTGCACTTATGCTCTGCAGAGCCATGGGGTTTCTTCTAATTTACTTCTAAAAGTTGTCTGGTTGATAAAAACATCAGAATGGTTTCAGCTGCACCCATTAGTCTGGTGTCCTAGCTCTGGCCATGGCCAGCAGAGGGGGCGGCCACTTCTAGCCTAGGGTCTTCCTCAGCTGAGGGGCAGCTTCATGTTTTAGATGATTCATCTTCCACACATTTGTCGACTTGCTTCTAAAGCCATGTGTGGTGCTTCTGTAATCCCCAACATCTTGGGAAAACAGGTTCTGTAAAGAGACACGCTTCTTTGCCCAGGAGCAGAGCTCCTTGTCTTTATCTTTGTCTTGAACCTGAAAACATCTTTTGATGCCCCTTTCTTGCATCATATGAGGGATGGTGACTAGTTATTCTCCATGATCCTTCTTGAATTTATAGAACTCCACCACCCTCCCTCTTCTTTTCCACCTTGAAGAATCTTGGTTTACATAATACATAATTACATAATAGCTGCTACCCCTATAAAATCATCCTATATGTGCCCATCTTTATACCTTTCCTCAGTCTAACATACTCTTTTGGAGACTGAGGGACCAGAACTGCAGAGTGTACTCCTGGTAGGGGATGAACTTTGTATTTAACTGGTGACATCAATTAGGATATAAGATCTTCAAGGACAGGTAGGGGTGTTGCCCTCTATGGCACTGAGCAGCTGGAATGCAGGGGGCTTCACCTGGGGATGGGTCAAGATCTGACCAGGAGGTTGTGCGTCAAGATCACAGGTAGGGCAGGGACACATGACATTATACTGGGGGTCTGCTACAGGTCACTTATAACACTCATTTGTGACACCCAAACAAGAAGACCAAGAGGTTCAGCCCTTTATAGACTGATAGGAGTGGCCTCATGTTCCCCTCATGAGCCCTGATCCTCATGGGGGACTTCAACCTCCCTGATATCGTTTGGAGGGACAGCACAGCAGGACATAAGCAATCCAGGAGGTTCCTGGAATGCACTGATGACAACTTCCTTCTCCAAGTGATAGAGCAGCCAACAAGGAGAGGTGCTATGATGGACCTTGTTCTCAACAAAGCCAGGGATGGTGTCCCAAGTGAAGATGTCCCTCAGGGGTCAGTACTGGGGCTGGTGCTGTTTAACATCTTTGTCAGCAACATGGACAGTGCACCCTCAGCAAGTTTGCCAATGACACCAAGCTGTGTGGTGAGGTTGACAGGCTGGAGGGAAGGGATGCCATCCAGAGGGACCTGGACAGGCTGGAGACATGGGACTGTGCAAACCTCATGAAGTTTAACAAGGCCAAGTGCAAGGTGCTGCATCTGGGTTAAAGTAATCCCAAGCATTTACTGCCTGACTAATCGATATGTGGATGAGCACTGACTCTACCACTATCCCTCTAAGATGCCATTGGTGACTTCTCTCCACTGTGAAGATTTGTGAAGATTAAATGGATGATTTACCCTTACCTTGTCTCTATCCTGTATGCAGTTGCTGACTCATGAGAGGATCTTCCCTCTTACTCCGTGCCAGGTTAGCTTCTTTATGGGTGACAGATGTTATTAAAGGCTTTTCAGAAGCTGAGCAGATCATGCCAAACAGATCGCTCTATTCTGCAGCTTCACTGTATGCTCTGAAGATGTAAGAGTGGTGGAGCACAGCTTCATAGGTCCTCACTTCAAGCTCTGCCAATTCTTTCCTCTTAGCCTGTGTTTGTCCTTGCAACTGTTCTATTACTATTGCTTTTGCTGTTTACCTGCTACAGATGTCAGATACAGTGGTTTGCAGTTCTCTAAATCCCTCACGGCACTTAAAAGAAAACTGTATCACATGCCATCCTCTTCTTTCTTTGGCTGTTTTAAGTAAGAGCTTATACATCTGCTCTTATAGTGCAAAAATTTCCATTAGTGTGCCTTAAAAACCCACAAACGAGAAACATCTGCTTCTCATGAATTTGTTACTATCCCTTGCATCAATTTCTTCTAAAGCCTCATCTAATGGCCCTTCAATCTGTGGCAGCCTCTCTGCATTATCCCTTTAATAAGTGGTTCTGCCGTGGGAATTTCACTAAGCATTTCTATGCTGAAGCCAGACACGAGTAATCTGTTTAGCTGTTGTGTTAGGGTTTGTTTTCTCTCAAACTCCTTTGCCACCCTGATCATCTACTGACTGCACACCCTGATCACCTGCAGAACTCTCCAGCAGGTTCCCTGCTCCTGCTAGGATAGAAAAGGCTTTTTGTCTAGTAGCAGGTTGTTTCCTGAGAATCTTTTTTTAGTTTGCCTTTCTGTATCTGCTTTTAATTTGACGGAGTTCATGTCCTTTGCCTCATTTGGATGGGATCTGTTTTGGTTCTTTCCCATGTAATTTTTACCATGCTATTACAACGACCCAGTAATTATCTCTCTTCTGGGATGTCTCTGATATTTCAATACCACTGTATAAAAATTGAGGATTTTAGACCCTTATGTTCATGGTTATAGCAATGCTTACTTGTGGTTATAAAGAGGTCAAAGAGGCACCTTTAAAGATATGCCATCAAGAAGCACTGCTCCTCCCTTCCTCCTTACTTCCCCAGTCTCTAACTTGAAATTCCTTTTTAAATCTTCCTCTTTCTCACAGCGGTTTTCTCCCTGTCTAAGGTCGTGCCATGCAAAGACTGAGTGATACATAGCAATGCTGCCCTGTGCTGACTATAGACCTGCCCACAAAGGAGAGTCACACTGTTCAAATGCCTGCAAGCCAGATCACTGACACTGGCTGCTTCTAGGCTTTAGGCAGCTGATGAGATGTTGAGATGAGTCCTCTCTTGGTTCAGCTGCCCACCCTCGGGTGTCAGTCTCTGGCAATAACACATCATTCACCCCTGAGATTCTCTTCCTCACCCAAGACTCTTGCATGGAGCTGAAGCAAAGATGTGGCCTCTGTTACCTCTCCAGCTCCAGGTGAAGCTGAGCCAGCAATTGAAAAATTTTCAAAACTCCATTTTCATCTTAAATCTCTCTGTACTGCTGCATCAGCTCCATAGTTTTCATCTGGAATCACAGAACGAGTGTCAGGGAAACACTTGCAGATGGGAGAGGATTAACAGTGGAAGGTTCATTAAACCTCCCAAACCTCCCATGCTGATGAAAGGTGCCTAAAGAAAGACATAGCTGTCCCCTGTGCAAGGCATTTTATCTCTGTACTATTCCTTAATCCCATACGTGTCCAGACAAAAGTTATCCAGGCTATACTTAAGTATTTCCTTCTCATTTGTATTTTCTGATCTACACTGAATAGGCACCCCTGGCAGATGGCAACCAATCTGTCACACTCACATGGAACTTCAAAGGTGTAATTATGGTATAGAAGGAGAACAGTTATATTTTGAGACATTTTTATCAGTCCTTGCAATTACAGACAGCAGGTTGGATGTATGATGGATTTTGGAGCTTGAGCACAAAAGAATATTTTTTTGCAACAAGGAATTGTGTTGATTTTCTTCACAGAAACAATGCCATAAAGAGGTATTGTTTAGATAGTGGCTTTGACCTCTGTTTAAAACAAATTTGTCAAATTTCTGGAAAATACAGGAAAATTAGCATTCACCGTTCATTACCATTCTTTTCCAGATGAGGACTATTTGAGATAACATTCGAATTCATTAGGAATAAATGTAGCAATTAGAGAGAACATCATGGCCTGGACCGAGATTTTTATTATTTTCATGGCATTCAATTAAGTATGTTATTCTGTATGATGCTCTATTTTATCCTGCTTTATTCTCTGTTTTCCACCAGAGGGAGATGTTGGACCAAGCAGTTGCTGAAAGAAATCCTCACACTGCATCTCAAAGAGCAAATGCAGTAATTCTGAATTTAGTGGAAATCTGTGTGCCTGTCAGGCTCCCACATAACCACAAGGCTGGGAGGACTTGGGTGCTGCAATAGAGCTTAAAAAAAATATTGTAAATCAGTTACTCATGGAGAATGCTTAAAAAAGTACATAAGGAAATAGAAAGGTGAAGGTAGCAGCATACCTGAAGCTGTTAACAGAAAGTAAGGAATCATAATCCTAGACAAAGCTTTTGCTATAGCAGCAGGTCCCAGAGCTTTTCCCCCATCAAAAGTCTGGCAGGGAAACCAGTGCCTTGGGTAGCCAAGTGTCTTCTGTTCCTCCTGGTGTGGGGACTTGTGGTCCCCCGGCCTCATAAGGTGAGCCTGGGCTGCACATCTCGTGGTGGGGTCCCTGTGGGGCTGCAGCCTGGCCCATGTTCACACTGCCTTGCCTGGCTCCTGGCAAGCCCACACAACACTCTAGGTGCTCAGGTATTTAAAACTATCAGCGGTTCAAGATCTGAAATGGACTGTTTCCTTTCTGGGAATCCTTCCCCCAGGTCTGTTTTTCTCAATGAGAAGTAAAAACACGTATTTTGGAGAAGAAGCAGACATGAATCAAAACTCAGCCTTATAAAAAAGGGAGTGAAAAGCTGGGTTGAAAAGAAAGGGGGATGAAACTTTTCTCAAAGTGAACAACTTCATAGAAATGGTATTTCCAAAAGTGAGAGAAGTTTCAAGGGAATATTTTTCATGTGTTTTGGTTTTATCCTTTGAGACTGTCTCACACTGCTGACAGCAGCACTAGGAGAACACTGTCCCACATCACTTTCCTCTGTTCCTGTTCATGTCCATTACCTACCACGGGAGACAACATATTTCTCGCTCTGTAAGAGCCATGCACTGCATGCGCTATGTGCACTACATGCTGTGCTCCTGTCATTGTCACATCTCCCACCTTTTTATCCAATTTCTGCAAAGTCCTCATCAACCAGCTGATATCTAAGCCTTACATTAGCCTTTCCTTACATTTATGAGCCAGAGAAGCAGAACTTTGTTTATTTTCTGCGTCATCAGATAATTAAGCAGCCAAGCCAGCTGTTGGTGTTTCTGATACACCTGCATGCAAACCTCCAGTCAGCATCTTGGCTAAAGTGGAGGTCTGAAAAACAACCCTTCTCTCACAAGCATGCACTAGAGCCATGAAGGGAGACTTGCTGTGGCAAAAATGAGTGGCGTAGGTTGTTTAAAAAATCACCATCGAAGATACTAGCAAAACCAAACTTTGATATAAATTTGCAAAAGTGAGACAAAGTTCATTGGCAAGGCTCACTCTACTACTTAGTGCATGGATAATACATATAAAAGAAAATCGAATTAGAATCAATTTAGAGTGATTTATATGGAGGACAGGTATGTAGAAAGGGGTAAGGGAGACCCTTCATTGAGTCACAAGATTCAGAGCAGACCCCGTTGCCCTCCAAACTCCTTCTCAGAGACGAGTGTAGATGTGGCTGAATCCAATCTTGGACTCAGACTTAGTCAATGGTTTATATCTAAAGGATTTAGCAGCACTTAATCATAACAGCATTTAAAAGCTAGACAATTATCAACTATGAACATAACAATAATAACAGTGATGGATTCAAGATAATAACATGTATACTGTATTTGTTATAGGATGTTCAAGGCAATACATACACACAGATATGTGTATGCAAATGTACAAAGGTAACACACACAAATATGGATATGTAGTGTAGAAGTACAAAGGTATACCTATTAAAAAATTCCCCTCAAGATTCAGTGAAATGCTCATGTCTAATGCCTTTTTGGCATTTCTCAGTAGGTGTGCAGAGAGGGGAGGATTGAGCCTCGAGTGGTGGGGATTTCAGCCCAGATTCTGTTGCCAGGCGACATTTCTCTGAATTTCACACACTTGAGAGTTCAGGCAGTCTGAGAGGCATCCCACACAGAGGGAAATACTGATGCAGTCCACTACAGTCCAGAAGAGCTCAAAGGGTCTGTCTTAGGACCGTTTGGTTGAGGGTTGGCTTAAGTCATTGGTAAATTTTCATCCTGGCTGCAATCTGGGTTAGCGATTACTGGAATTTTTGAAATTCCAGTGAGGATGGTACTGTTCCACTTGAGCTACAATTCTGATAAGGAACGTTCCAAGGCTGTCAGGGGATGACTGATTATTCCTGCTGTCATCTCCCACCCTGATCAGGCAACAGGAGTTCCTGGTACAGTCAGTGCTGCCCCCACCTTAGCTTTCCTGGAGTTCCTCGTATGGTCAAGAGATGCTTCACTGCCAAGCTCTTATGCAAAGGCCTGAACAGTCCAGAAGAGAGGGGGGAGGGATGAACCAACACAGTTGCACTTGCTTTCCTCTTTGCCAAACAAGTGCATGGTTGGGCTTCAAGCAGATGAAGCCTGTCCTCTGCACAGACTTTGCAGCCTGCTGAGTCAAATGATTTCCTGCTCAGTAGGACAGCTGATCTCCATTGAGCATTCGAAGAACTGTATTTGGTCTTCTCATGCCCCATATTGCTGTGGAAGTGGTTACAAGATGAGCAATCCCTCTTTTGGGTGTGCTTCTAATGAAAAAGCTCCTTTTGACTTCTGCAATAAAGGGGCTGAGGCAGCTGAAGTTCAGGGAAAGACTCCAAGAAACAACCCACTTTTCCACAGAGGCAAAGTGTAAGTTAAAGACCTTGAGAAGCACTGGCTACCCTGCTTCTGAAAATCCCTCCATAAGCCTTGGTGGGCAAGGTCTGTGCCTTCTTTCTGTGTGGTGAGTGTATCTGCACAGTGTCAGCGCTCCAAGAATAAACGCAGGGCAAATTTCCACAGAGATTTGCAGCAGGATAATTGCCTGAAGCAGAAGGATAAATAGATTTTTCTAGCATTTAATGGGCCTCTTAAGTGAACGGCAATAAACTCTATGCGAACAGATGTTTTCCCTCTTTTTTGTCCTTTTGCATCTCATCCATAATTATGCTTTAAAATGTTCTTGTCTGGGTTGCTGAGAGCAATCTTGTTGCTGTTTGTCTCTGCCTAAGACTGAGCACTTCAGCACAAAGATTGAGCAAAAAGCCCTGGATTCCTAAAGCCTCCTGTCACTATACATCAGTGATGATCTTCTTTCCTTCACATTAAGCCTGAGGGAGAAGTGAGAAGTAAGGGGCAAGATTTGCCTCTTCCAGCTGCATGTCCCAGAGCTGGGGTCTCTCCCTACCTGCACTCATGCCCTGCACTCTGGCTAGGAGGTTCCTTCGCTTTCCTAGCTTCTGGAATTGACCCAGCTATGGCTTAGGAGAAGCCACAGCTTCTCCCTTGCCTTGCAGGGGAGGTAAGTGTCCTCTGGGACAGTCCTTGCCAGTATGTTGCCTCTGCTACACTGACTGGACTGTGGGGAGATGGCAGTGCGGGCTCTGTAGCCACTGGCTTTGCCTCCAGCCTTGCCACCAGGAGAGTGACAGGCACGAAGCAAGCCCTGAAAAAATCCTTTATGCTTTTGGGAGCATGTACTTGATCTCCTGACAGAGTACAGAGAAATTACCTTGTTCCTGAAGAATTTCAGTGCGTTCTGGCAAAGGGATCTCCTCCTAACAAGGAGCCTGCAAGCGAGCCAGGAGCTGGGGCACAGCCACAAGCATTAGCCTGGCTGAGTGTTCATCTCCTGAAGCGATGCCTGTAGAGGTGCCTGTGTCATTGCAAACCCACTTTGTCCTTCCCAGAGCGTCTTCAAAACATCCAACTGGCCTTTGCTTTCCACATCCATATCTGAGGATGAAGGCAGGTATGCTGCAGGAAGACACATGTCGAAAGGATGAGTCCTGCAGCAACACCTAACCTACATACAAACTCTCAGCTAAGGAGGTTATTCCACTTCTAATCAATACTGGTATCTCTGCATCACTGATGCTGCTCTACATGGCATCGAGGGCAAACTGCCTTGAAAAGAACCTGCGGGAAGAGTGCTGAGTTTTATCCTCACCGTCTGTTACCAGACAGGCTGCTCAGCTGCAGGGGAGCTGTGGCATCTTTTCTGCTGAGGGCAAGGCCATTTCTCTCCTCCTTGTTAGGGTTGTATCTAAGACGTTTAAAATGCAACCAGCTGGAGGAGACGATTGGCTGACCACACGGTAATTGTTTGAAAAAGCATCCTTTTTATTACAGGTAAGGACAATGATCCTGAATTTAGTGTCCTGGAAAAATGGGATGCTTTTCTCACATGGGTGAGACCTTTATTAAACATGGATGCATATTATTAATTGGCCTGCCTACTGGTCCAGGACATTTCTGCATGCCTTCTATCATATGAAAGCTGCTTTTCGCTCATCAGGTCTATCAAATGTACTGCCAACCACTTCCAGCTTTTACTGTTCCTATTGCCTTTAATGAGGCATAAATTGTACAGACACATGCCAGTTTATCAAACAACGTTGCAAGACAGACTGTAGAAAAAGTGCACAGTACATTAATTATGGGTCTTAATTTGTTTGTGAATCTTCTACCTGGAACAGTTTGCTGCTCTTCTTCTCCCAAGCAGCTCCAGTGCTCTGGCTTGCTTCTCTTCTCCCCTTGGAGAGCCCTTTTCACTGAGTGCTTGCAGATGAAAGTCTCTCTCAGTGACATCTGCTCTATTGCTCTAGTGCCGTTGCTATCCCCTATATAAATACTTTGGCATTTGTACTGTTCTATGTAAGCCCATTAAAACATGTAATAAAAAGGCTTATATAATTTCTTAAAGCCATCATTACTACTCCAGCTGTGGTGTTTTGTCAAATTCTGACCATTATAGATTAATCCCTATGCCAAATTACAGTGTTTAATGAAAGATATTCATCCTTCAGTTTAGAAGAGTAAAAATGTCAGTAAAATTTACGGCATCCAAAGAAAAAAGGCAGAAAGCTGAAGCCAGAATAACACCAAGGTAATCTCTAAAACATAGAGAAAATAGGATTCTGTAATAGAAACTCAGGGTAATTTTTAAGCAAAGCTGGACATCTGTCAGGGATTACAGTACAGATGCAGAAGAAATACAGGCGACAAACTGCTATCACAAAAGTCTGTGCAGTAGTATGTGAACTGCATATGAGCTATCACTGCTTAATTCCTGTAAACTGGAACATCTTTTTTTAAAAATGGCCATACCTGTTTTCAATTTATATACTAGTATCTGTTCAATAAAATTGCAAGCCCTTATTTTAAAAAGCAGGCAGAACTTTGCTTGTTCAGAATGATTGGACAGTTAAGTAAAAGGAAAAATGTAAAGCCACTGTTGTTCTTCTACAGGAGAGAAACAGCTGCTAGAGGATTAGGGTTAAATAAATAAAGATAAGGTCCAGGTATAGCACAGAGCTGCAGAGCATCTGCTGCTGAAGGGCTGTCTCATTCTTCTTCTCATTCCTGCAGTGAATGTGTGTGTACTGGTACAGGTATGTATGAGTGCAAATTCACAAGAGTGTGTCTCAGAGGTAAACCTTGATCTATAATCCCCTCTTCAGGCCAGTAATTATCAACTATCTCTTTCATCAAATTTGGATCATGTGGCCAGACCGTGGTGTTTGAATCCCTCTGTAGCTGGAGGGAAAAGACAGCCTCTGCTTGTGCCTCGTGCTGTGCTGCTGCACAGCAAGATCAATCTTGTGTTAAGCTGCCTAAATAGCCCACAAGCGTGAGGAGAGCTAATGGGAGACTGCATGAACATATATTTTTAGCTGTTATCTTCAAACTTACCAGTGGTGAGCTGAGAAGTGGTTTTAATAATTCACACAGCTGAGCTTTTGCCTTTGACAGCTGTTCAGACATGTTTTTCTCAGCTGCAGTAAGTCAGTAATATACCAATGTGGCCAATTTACTTCTCTGTTGCTAACATTTAGAAGATAGCAGAAAGAGATTCTTTCTCTAAGTTTTCAGTGGTATTTAAGGTATGGGAAGAAGTAAGGGCTGTACATACCTGGCAGAGCCGATGGCTACGTGCGGGCTCCAGGGTCGTCTGTCATTTGATGCATAAAGAAATACAAGATTTTGAGCTGCAGTTTTAAGGAACAGAAATGAGATCAGGCTTGCACCGAAGCCATCACTGAGAAGTCACCCAGGAGCTACAAACATTTCATCCCATATTCCCCAGGACTATGGCAGAGCTTTGGCACATAAATGTGCAAGGCAATAAACCAGGCCTGGACCACAGCTCTGACTCCTGGAGACTCAGGATCAGAGGCACACACATCTTCAGTGGGGAAGAACACACTGTGCTTCTCTTCCTGTGGTGGCCACTTTTAAAATGACCTCGTGAAAGTTTCTGCATAAAACATCTCTGTTTTCGTGTGGATGGAACAACATCACTCGGATTTTAAAAGCATCAGCCAGGAGTGTAGGAGGGAGGAGAGAGAAAAAAAGTCTTCCTTTTCTCTGTCCTGTAGATTTTGGCAAGTGGTTCACACCAAGTCCAGTGCAGTTGTTAGGCAGAGTCAAAAAGAACATTTTTATTCATTCCCTCACTTTATAGGAGGAATGTTTGACTTGCATTAACAGCCCTTGGAGAATCTCGGAAACTCCTAGTGGCGTTTTTCCTGTCTGGGGTTTAATTTTGCACAGGGATTGGGGAAGACATTTTGACTAACCAGAAGGTAAACAGATGCCTTGACAGTGGGTGGAAGCAGAAGATGGATGGTAGTAGGCAAGATGTTTGAACTGAAAATGGCCGTAAGAGAAAGCAACATTAAAAAACTGCTGCAAAGGAGAGATTTCACTACCAACAGTATCCCAGGCAAGAGGTAATTTATAAGCAGCAAATACAGCACCAAAGCAATGAAATTTCATTCTTGTTTCATTCTTGTTTAACTTTTTCCTTTATCCATCTTGATTTAGGACAGCAAGAAGGGGAGGCTATTTGCTGACTGACTCAAAGAGTAAGCATGTTTTGGAGAATCTGTGAAACTTTACAGAAGCTGTACTTCGCAGCAATCACCTCAAAAAGGCCCATTCTCCGGTTGGATTGGAGTTGCATCCATTATGCTACAATTTTAATTTGCTCCTTTTCTTAACAGGCATTGCTCACACACATATCTTTGCAACCAATGCTTGGGGGAAGAACTGATTTATAATTCACTTGTTAAAATGGAAAAGTGAGACTGTTTAAGGTACTATCTTAATTCCCACTGATTCTCATGCTAATCCAGATAAGATTTCTCATTGTTCCCGAGATATCCTGAGATCCTTCTCTACCATTGTTCCCTTTTTCTTTATCTTTAGAAGCCCTTTGTTGTGTTTTAAACAGGCAGACTTACATTCATAAGAGCTGGGGGGGAGTTGGTGTGAAAGCGGGCAGAAAACATGAGAAATTCAATTGTTTGTTAAAACACAAAAGCAAAATTAAAACACTGAGTTAAATTTTTGAAGTGTTCTTTATCAGAACCAGTCCTATCATGCTCACAAATTGCTTTCTAAGGAAGGGAATATTTCATACAAGGTGAGCACTTACAGTTACACCTCAGTGACGACAAGAAGAGTAGCTGGATTCAAGTATTTGAGCTTTCTGATGAAGCTACACAACGAGAGAAGAAAACAAATGAACCTGCAATGATAAAACCAAGAAAGAATTAGTGGATTTTATTCTGCTCAGGTAGACCTCTTTTATTTGAGTATGTACTCTTCAAGTTTTTAGGAAAGCTTTGATTTCTCAAGGGTTAAACCTCATGAGAGAGTTTTAAAATGTATTTGGGCACTTTATATTTTTGTAGTCAACTTTTGTACTCCTGCCTTCAACATTTTCTCCATAATCACAAAGTTATATTTTAATAGGACCTTAACAAGCCATTAATTATTGACTAGATGCTGATAGCTTAAAACAAACTTTGTGCTAAGAAGTTTGCGATATAATTATTTGGGCTAGCACTATTGCAAGTCTTGTGTCTTGTCACATTTACCCCTGCATTTAGTGTTCTGGATGTACGTCTAAATCTCTCTTCCCTGAGCACCAGCATTACTTCTGTCCCGCAGATAAATGTTGCCATTTCACATGGAGAAGTAAAGTGATAGACAGGGAGCCCCGTGGCAGCCAAAGTGACCTTCTGCTGAGTAACTCCAGGTGATGCTCATGGATGGAGCCAGATGCCCGTCACTTCAGTTGATGTCAGTCATGATTGGTGCAGTTACATTCTCCCTCTGCCCTCATAAAATCCTTTCTTGTACTAGTAGCAGGGCTTGTATGATCCATTTGTGCGCCACCTAAGTGGGGTGGAAACAGGAAAAGCATGTGGTTAACAGAAAGGTCCACAGCCAGAGCCAACTTGCTTGCCTGTGGCAAGCACCTGAGCCTGTCCAAGGGAAAGATAGGGACCCCTGAACTGAGGCAGGGGGAGGAGTGCTCTGACCCGCACTGCATTTTCCCAGAGGAATAAACCACCCAAAGGCTGTCCAAAAGATAGGATGGTACCAAAAAGGGTGTCCAAGTCTATTAGGAACATGTTCCAGATAAAGTTTTTCTTGAATTAGTTTTCATCTGGGTCATGGCCCTGGTTTAGTTTATGACATAGGAGCCACCCTCTTGCTACAGGAATGGTAGGCATGACTGCCATGTACCCCCTTCCAAGAGAGGTCTGCATTTAGAGAAGTTTATAACAACCATGGAAATTGCTTTAACCTAATTTAGAAGAACAGTTTACCTAAAAAAAAGAGGACAGCAATGTTTAAACAGCAGGGAGCACGCACCTCACCTGCCAGTGCGTCTGTGCTTGGAGCCATGCTTGAAATCTCACTTCTCCAGATAGATCATTGCTCTTTCCCTCATCTTCCTACATGCAGCTCCTCTGTCATGCTGCCAGGAGGTCTGGTTGCTTGGCTGCTGCAGGCTCCACTTTTCCCAGTGCTCCTCTCTGACCTGCTCCCCCCAGCAGCAGTCCGCTCTGGCTCTGCTCCAGGCTGTAAAGAGACAGGGAGGAGAGGACACCAAAAGGAGCTCAGTGAAGCAAGTACTCTTCCTTGCCAGCAGACTAGGCAGGGGTGCTGGAAGCACAGTACTGCTCACAGGGGACAAGACTCACAGACTCTCCCCCCTACTTGGCAAAGAAATGGGGATTAGTTGTGCACCCGTGTCCAGCACATCCCACCTGGGAATACATTTATTACTCACCAAGCAGCACGTGCTGCAAATTGGCTGCCATCACCCCCCTCCCTGTTCACACAGAGCTTGCCTCTTGCCTTGGACACTTCTCCCCAGCTGCAGCTCCTGCTTCAGAAAATCCCACCAAGCATTGCTACCTGCTCATCGCTCATCAATGGTTTAGTGTTGTGGCTTAAGACAAAAGCCAGCCTGTGCACTTTATAGTTCTGTCTAGTGTGTCTCCCTTGTGAAAAAACTGCAGGGCCTTCAGTGTTCCCACCGAGGTGAGTGGGACACCTGTCCCCTGCACTGCCTCTCAGCCCTGCTCAGCTCATGCATGAAACCAAGGATGTGTCATAAAAATCAGCTGCTGGCCTGTGACAACCCAGGAGAGAAGCTACGATGCAAAGTATAGACTTAGAAGAGTTACTCATGAGCACGAGGAGTTGCAGCCAAATTAGGGCACCGCAGCTGATGTTTCACGCAGGGTTCTCATACCCTTCAAAAGTTCAGGTCCAACACAATGTGACTAATCACTAACAGCCACACCACTGGTTACTAATCAGAGCAGAACTTTGAAAAGCAGCTCTATTTTTGCAGCATTCTGGCTGCTTGTCTATCGATCCAGATGTCCCTGCAGCCAGCCTTGCTGGAATTATTATCTGTACTGCCAGATGATACTGTGAAGGTTTCAAAGACATATCAGAAGGGTTGGGATTCTAGTGTTTTCTTGGATGTTCAGGGTTATCCTTCATCCTTCATGGATAACTCTAACCTTCCAAGAAGCGAAGTCCTTCCTTCCAGGTCCAGGTTGTCCTTCTGTTTGACTTAGCCATGAACAAAGCCCAAGTCTGCAGTAAAATTCCACTACTTCATGACATTACATAATGTGTATAATCTGAACGGTAATACATACATTGACAAGTTAGCACACTTCCATGCTATAGAGACGGGCCGACATAGGAGTTAGGGCGGGGAGTTCTGTCCTCTGTCAGGCCCGGGTGCGTGTACCAGCGACCCGCACCTGTGGCTCCGCAGCGGCACGGGTACCTCCGCCTTCGCTACCCGGGGGCGCGGAGCATCCCGCGGGCCGGCCGATGCCGAGCACCCCTGCACCTCGCAGCCCCCGCCGGGCCGGGGCAGCGGCACCCCGGCCCCTCCCCGGCCGGCCCCGCTCGGGGCGGGGTCTCCCAAGTTTCGGCGGCGGCGGCGGCCGCGGGGCCCGGCCCGCCGGCGGCATGAGCCCTGCGGCGGGGCGGGGGGGCGGCCGCGCCGGGCAGGGCAGCCCCCGTCGCCATGCCCAAGGAGCGGCCGCTCTGGCGAGGCCCGGCTTTCCGCCTCTGCCTGCTCTCCGCCGCGCTCTTCCTCTGCCTCCAGCTGGCCATGAGGCGGTCCTGGTGTCCGGAGGAGAAGCCCCGGGAGCGGGCGGTGGTGGCGGCGGGGCGGGCGCCCCCGCCGTCCCGCGGCGCGGAGCAGCGGCCGGGCGGGGCGGCGGCGCTGTGGGGCAGGCGGCGGGTCACCTACGTGAGGAGCGGGCGGCGGGGGAGCGCCGCGCCCGCCTGCTGCGCCCCGCAGCCCCCGGGCGGCCGCCGCAGGAAGGTAGGGAGGGCGGGCTCGGGAGGAGCCGTCGCGGCCGGCGCCCCCTTCTCTCCCCGTGAGGAGCTGAGCGTGAACGGGCAGCCGGGGCGGGGGTGTGGCTGGTACCCGAGAGGAGGTGGCGGGAGGTGAGGTGGGGTGGGGTGATGGCGACTTCTTGGGAAATGGTCGAACGACTTTCTGAGCAGTGCTCCTCGGCTGCAGAGAAGGGGCAGAGGTGCTGGAGCGGGGCTGGACAGGGTCAGATCTCGGTTTGTGAAGGTAACACTGGCCCCGGGTTACCAGGCGCGCTCATCAGGCTTGACGTCCCCAACCAGGAGCAGGGCTGGGAAAAATCCGTGGCCCTTGGCGTTCTTGGCATCCAAGTGCCATTGCTGTCACAGAAGGCGGTCAAGAATGGATTCGAAGACTTAGTCTACATGAGAATTAATGAGTTAGTAATGAGGTGTTAATTGGACTTGTAATTAGGTTCCTACTAATGGTTGTAAAGCCTTTCGGGGAAGTGAGGGCCATTATTAGCATCTGGAGTTAGCAAGAGTGAGGAATGCCTGTGCAACCTTCACCTCTCAGCCTATGTGACCAGGAGTGGGATCTTGTCTTCTTCAATGACCTCCACGTCATCTTTGTTTTTAGCAGATGCCACTCTCTCAGGAACCACTTAGAGATTCAGATATTTATTTTGTGAAGTTTTCTTTGCAGTCTTTCAAGGGGAGAAGAGTCAGCTTCTGAAGGTGGGGAAAGAGTCCTCTTTTTGAGCCCTGCTGTCAGGGTGCAGTAATGATGGTCTGCGCAGAGATGTGCTTAAAGAAGCTGAAATGATCATAAGGAGGAGCAAACGGGATTTTGCTAGAGATGAGACTATCCTCCTCATCAAAGTAATTAACTATTTCTGATCTTTGCCTCAACTAGAATAAAAACAGTTATCTGTGGAATGGCTAAAGCTTGTCTTTAAACTTGCCCCAGAAACTTTGTCTGGGTTTGCTCAGAGTCCCTTGGTGAAAAGACCACTTGCTAACATCCAAGCAGCCATCTGACCAAATGTCCTTTGATCATGGGCTCTCATCTGAAAATCTGCTTTTTTTTCTTTGCCTTTACTGTCCTCAGTAATTAATTTTTTATTTAAAGAGGAGATGGACAATGAACTTGCGTATAGTTTCACTTCTGGATTTGCCTCATCTTCTGTGGGAAACTGTGATGGAAAAATTAAAACGGTATTTCCTGCCTCTGGTTCCCTGGGAGGTTTAGGAAAAATGAGATAATCCTTTGCTTCCTTCAGTGATGAGGACAACGTTGTCACATATTTCTTCAGAATAATGATGGTGTGGTAGCATCTGATGTGCTGTGGTATTGATATCACATTGAGCCACCTAGATCTTGCGGTGTCAGGTTTTGTGATTTTTATTGTCAGTGGTGTTTTGCTTGGTATTCTAAAGCCTAGCTTTTAAGTGATTCTAATTATGGAAGAATTTCAGCATTCATGGGGGAAAAAAAATCCTGTGGATTAAGGTAGGTTATTGAAAATGCGTAATAAGAATGGCATCAGAAAACGAGAGGCAAAAAAGTAAAGCACATCCTAATTTATTTAATGATTTCTGAGGAAATCCTAGTGGAAAGTAGCACCAGGAGAGGCAGCTCATTGTACCTGAGAACTGGCAGCACCTTGCAGTGTTGGAGAGCTTGAGGCTCTGGAAAGCCCACAGTAGTGTGTTTTGGTCTATCTCCAGGTGAAGTGTGTGAAACATCACTACTGTGGTTTGTGGTATTGGGCATGTTGCTGCTGAGGTCTCATTTGAATCCCACTAATTAAGTCAAGTGAAAAATATTAGTAAATACAATACAGGGTGAAATTGCCAGGTTAAGTTTGAGATCATCAAGCGTCTTCTGTGCTCATCTGTTTGACTTGAGCCTGTTGCTACAGGCTAAGAAAAGTCTACTTGAAGTGAAGATAGGGCTTTGGGGATAAGAGGACTGAACTTCCAGGGATTCCTGGTTTTGAAATAGAGTTGTTAAATAAAAATATAGGGGAAGTGCTGTGAAAAAATAAAGTGGAAGTGGTCTAAGTACTGCCATTTTTTCTTGTGAAAAAGCACGCTAGCTTAAAAAAAATTAACGGGTGATTTTTCTTTTTTTCTTTTAAAATCAGGAAATATTGTATTTTGCTTCAGACCATTGTAAGGCAAGATGGGGGCTCTTACCAAAAAAGACTGTTTAAATTGGAGGTCTGTAGCTTCTACCAGCGGCTCTGGAGAAAGGCATCAGTGTGTAGCTGCTGCCAGTACGGTGCACTGCTGTGTGTAAATGCTGCCTGGAGGAGAGGGACAGGCTCCTTGCACAGATCTGTGCTGTATCGGCTTGGGGTTGCTTTTTGCTGTGGCTTTTATATGTTTTCAATGTCTTCTGTCTGTCCGTAAACCAGAGGCTTTCAGGTATGGGTTTTTTCTTTCCCTGCTGCTGTTTGTGGGGGTGGTATTGGACTGTGTTGCGATGTGTGAGCCAGCAGGATGGCAGCAACAAAAAGTCGGCGAGGCCAGGCTTTGCTCTGTTTTCCCATTGCCGCTTGGTTATAACTCTGCTCACACTTACATCACTGAATTAATGCAGGAGACTGATGAACAGAGTGTTTCCACAGATGAAGTTGAATATCCTACTTTGTGGCTGTATAAAAAAAATTAAACTGCAAAAACACATAAAGAAATTATTTGATGCCTACTTTGAATTACTTTAAAGTTTCCTGAAGAGGTGTCGTGTTTATTTCCCAAGCACAACTGCGTCGAGCAACCCACACCACCAAAAGGGGTGGGGGGGGGGAAGACCCAGACAGGATGAAAGAGATGGAGACTTGTCCATAAATGGCCCCAAGTCTGCAGGAAGCTGCCTGTGCAGCTGTGCGCTTTTCCTGACCATTGGTAAGACTCCATCAGCAGAGTCCATGACTGTGCAGCACGTGGGAGGGTTTTGACCACCAAGGTTCCAAGTGTCTGTTTGTACCTTAAGATGCATACATAAAAAATGTTAACTGAAAGCAGCAGGGAATAAAGCAATTTAGCTATGTGACAGCTCTGGGAGTTGCTGGAGCTGCCTGTTCCGGTGCTTCAGAGGGCTGTGTTGCTCCCAGCTGTTTTGCTCCTGGTTGAGCCTACCAGATAGCAGATGCTGGTGCTTTTGCAGACAAATAATAAGCAAAATTTGCCATTGACAACATATGATCATCTGAAGAATGGGAAGAGTTATGCTGGGCTGCAAATGTAAAGCAGTGGAAGTTTGTCATCCCATTTATATTTTCGTGGAAGCACTTAAAACTGCGTTGCTGCTAATAAACTGCTTTGTGATTCTAAGCTCTGGTTATGTTAAGCATTGACCTGGTATGATATACACAGCAGATAAGGCGTCCAGCTACATGGAAACACACAAATTCTGCCAGGTGCACTTGCTCTTCCAATAGGTATTAACAAGCTCTGCACCCACGCAGCACTGTGGATGTGTGAGGCGCGTTTTAAAAAGTTACTCCAGGGTGCCGTGGCAAAAGAAAAAAAAAAAATTGTTGCATTTGGACTTTGAAATAACAGCAAATTCTTGTCGCAGTGATTGCAATGAAAAGGTTATGTTGGCTACTGTGCACTGAAACTGGGAGGAGCCCTCTTTGAGAGTCTGGTTAAGAAAAGCTGAAATTCTTTGCCTCTTGGGTAGATTTATTTCCATGGAGGTGGGTAGTGTGGTATGCTGCCAAAGTTAACCTGATGTTGTTTTGGATGATCTTTCATCTCATATCTAGGAATATGAAAGTGTTTATCTTCACTGGTTAAAAGCTAAGAATTAGATTTTGCTGTTGAGCCCGTTTGTATTTTGTCTGGGATTGTAACATATTTTGAAACATGATAGATCATTGCCTAAAACAGAAAAAACTTGTGAGATTATGTTTTTCTAGGCATTACTTACACTTGTATACATTTATCTTTTGGTTCATTATAAATCTAGACTAATTGTCTTTTTCTGTTGCTTGTTGGATTGAAGGTTTTGTTTTACTTTAAATAGGAAAAAACCTCTGAGAGATTACTGCTTCTCTGTGGTGATGACTAATAACAGTCTCACCTTTAATTTAATTGAAATCTTGCAAATTATTTGGAGTGATACCTTCAAAATTATGGGGAATAACTGTTTGGCAGTTAATATGGCAGGTTCAAAATAACCTAATGCAATTTAACATTACACTATTGCTAAGATTTTACTTAAATTTAAATTTGGTTTTTAATTTTAAAATGACAATGCCATTTACAGTCAGTGGTATGCAGGACTTATACAAAGAGTCCTTTTTGATTTTTTTAGAACTCTGATTAAAAAATGTATCAGATGTTTCCATTACCTATTTGCATGTATAGTTTTTTCAAGCTGGTGGCTTCACATCTTTAAAAGTCTGGTAAATTTTGGGTAATATTTGAATAGGAAGTTACTCTGACTCTAGATGAGCAGGAGCCAAAATTCTTGGAGAAAACGGTTATTCTGAAGTTAAATTTAGTCTGTCTTTCCATATCCCATGGTGTAATAGCTGGTCTATTTTGGATTAAGACTCAACTTTTATAAGTTTATTCATTATGTGTGCCTGGAGCAGTGTTTTAACATGACACACCAGGGCTAAGCACGACAGGGCTTTGGGAGCTGTGCGGTGAGTCACAACCAGGCTGCGTTTGAAGGAGTGGGTTTTCCCTGGCTGAGCCAAACCAAGGGAGCTGCACGGGTTAAGGCAGCCTTTGGGATCTCCTGGTGATTTTAAATCCAGAGGTTATTCCAGTCTCTTCACCTGTGTACGCGGCATGACGAGCAGTGCTGTTCTCTAAATGCTGTGTCGAGGAGTGAATACAGTCCTGGCTTCGATGGATGTGGCACATGTGATTCTGTTGCAGAGGAATGCTGTGCCGAAGAGCTGGATATTGTTTCTTCTTTTGAGTGTGCTGCTTACTGGGCGCCTTCTTTAATAGCAGGCAGACAAACTGGAAAGAGTCTCAGTGAGAGGAAAAGGGTGTTAAGAGGTGCAGGAAGGCAAGCCTGCAGAGAAAGCTTGCAGAACTGGTATTTGTTTTGAATAGGGAAAAGTAGGTTTTGAGGGAATGTGCCAAAACTCTTCAAACTAAAAAAAGATAATTTTTTTGTTGAAGGACATAATGACCGTTTGTTCCCTAGGTCCACTGCAAGTAGGACAAGAAGTAATTGGCTTGATTTTCAGGCAAGATATTAGGCAAATCTTTTAACTCTGCAGTTGGTAAGTAATGGAAAGCTTCCCCAGAAAAATGTGAACTTCGGGTATGCACTGAGGGAAGGTCTAGGTATCGTTTTCATTATACTTCAGGGCAACCTCCTAAGGTCCCTCTGGCTACATTTACCTGCTTTGCAATTAGAGAAGCAATCTGGCAGGTGCAATGTGATTAGCCAAACTGGAATTTAGCCTGAACAATGATATAACATCAATGAAATAAAAAGAGGTAATAGGGTTTTTAAAGATTATAATGAGTGATCCTTGCCCTGGCTTAATACCTCACTAGAGAGACCAGACACCACCATAATTGTTCTGTGTGATGATTTAGTGGACCCCAGAGGAAGGGACACTAGTTGACAACTTTTCTCCCTCTAGCACTTGGAGGTTTCTTAGCAAATATAAACCAACACAAAGATGCTTATCTTGTAAGATTAGCATAAGATAGGAGCTTATGGTTTCTGTTAGTACCTGAGGAACAGCTAGCTGTGAGAGCCATGGTCTGGTTTTGTTCAATTTATTCAGGCTAATAGCATAGATTGAGAGAGGTTATTGTGTTTGGAAGAAAAGAATAAACTTTTATTGAAAGCAGTTTTCAACAGCAGATAACCAAATCTGGGGAGCATCAGCCAGCTCTGCCCGTAAAGAGGGGAAGCCGAGGTACCAGAAGGTACCCAAGTACAGGAATCCTCCAAGTAGCCAAGCAGGAGCAATACTGGGCTTTCACTGTATTTTAACTGCAGATGAAATGTGTTTAGAGTAGACCATGAAAAGGAGATGGTAATGTTTTTTTCTGACAATGATGTCACTTGCAAGCTTGTGAGGTAAATGATCACTCAGAATAACCTTGTATCTTACGCACTTTTTATTACCTGAAATATGTTCTTTCTTCGTGAATTTTTGAGAAGCAGCTGGGGAATATTATCTTTCAGAAAGTCATTACAGCCTTATGAGACTTTATTATATCTAATAGCATAGATTTCTTTCAAATACCTTCTCAAGACTTTCTTTAGGCATATAAAGACAAGAATAATTTTTTTAGGTAGCTGTGGCACAGAAAAAATAAATTAGGATATATAAGCTTTTGTTTTTAAGGGACCCAAGGATCAAGGTGATAATTTATTCTGCAGATGCCTTGTTCTGTAATGGCCATTACAGTTGTGCCATCGTTTCCTTGAACCCAGAGAGATAGTCCACAGGCCTTGTAAAAAAATGAAAATCCTTTATGACTGCAGTAGCAGGTGCAGAAAAACCCCATACTGATCCATTCCTGTTTGCTTTCTTCAGCTCAAACTGTTTCATGGGACTGCTGTGGGAGCCGAGCAACCCACGCTGCCCTCCTGCCTGCCTGTGTGGTGATGCTCAGAGAGTGGCTGAGCAGCTCTGGTCACGGCCTCTGTGTCCCACTGAAGGGCAGCAATTCAATAAACACATCCTCTGCTCTCATCTCTTTCTTCACCGCTCCAAAGTTCACTGTGTTTAGGGAGTTGGGTTGTGTTGTCTGGTGTACTTCTGGTATACTTATCAGACCTTATTAGCAGCAAACAAGCAGGACTCCACGTGGTGTGTATGTGCTTGATGGAGGAAGGATATTCTTCTGCGTGGAAGCAGCTGTCGAGCAGGAGGTGGGAGGAGGTGAGCACTGGTGTGAAAATTGATTGTACAGCAGGTCACATAGGGAAGGAGGAAGAGTCTCTGAGAGCTGGAAATTTTGACAGCTTTGGAGGCAATGAGCACAGTTAGTGCCAAAAATTATCTTTTGTCACGTTTAATGTTTCAAAATAAGAAGTGAGGATGGTTTGAGGACACGCAGCTTTCCTTGATCAAGCAGTTCTCAAAGTGGCCAAGCTTTCTTTATTCTTTCTCAAATATCCTTCTTTGGAAAGAGAAGAATCCAGAAGAGAGATTTTGGACGGGTAAAAAATTCTCCCAGATAGTCTTAGGTTTTTACTTTACATCCCCAACCTTCAGCTGCCTTTTTGTGAGACAAATATTTAACTTCATCGCTAATAAGGGTTTCATCCCACTCTGTTCAGTCCATTCACATCAGCATTTACCCAGCCAACCAGGCAGTTAACAGAGATGTGTATCTGCTTTGAGACTGCATGCAAGACATTTCTCTCCTGCCACTTTTGCTGAACTGTGGCCACGGTTGAGACTGAGGTGCAACTAGTGGATCTCTGGTGTGAACCCAGAGCAAAACTCCAGCGGCTGCTGACAAGGGGTGCAGTGCTGAAATCCTGTGGTGAAGAACAAAACCCTCTCACAGATGTAGAATTTGGAGATTTGGGTAGCATTAGTGAGGGACCTCCAGCCTTCACACAAGCAGTTTGTTTTGATTGTAGTCGATCACACTGTCCTCCTCCTGCAGCCTGGCAGTGATGGCTGTCACTCGTGGCACAGCTTAGATAAAAGACTTGACACATGGGTGAGAAAGTCTGTGTGAACCACCACTAATCTTTGATGGCATCCGCAACAGCCCCCTCTTATCACTTATTCTAATATTAGCTTTGAGCTGTGTTTGTCTTGGATGGGCTGTTCAGTGCTCCAGAGCTGTGTGCAGTGGATGTCAGTCATTTAATCAACTTGAGTGTTTTTGTAGCTAGCAGATATGCACCAAGATACTTTTGCGTATGATGAAGCGTTGTCCAGAGCCCTTCCGTTTCTAAGTGTTAGGATCAAATGACATGCAGTTCAGTGGAACAAATAAAGGGGGAAAAAAGTTTGATTTAATTTTTCTTTCAGTTGCTGGATATAGCATATGTATCCTGGACTGTAACATACATCACTCACCCTGATGTTATGTTAGTGTTTTTGCCTACAAAAGTAACAGGGTGAGGTGCTGCCCTATTTTGAGTTAGCAAATCTCTAAGGGTAATAGAAATCATGTGTGTAAATGGACCAATGCCTGGGGTAACAGATAGATGAAAGCCATGATTTTGAACTCACTCTTACATCAACAACTGGGTCCATTTAAGCAGGAGATGACGGAACTGTTCCCAGCTGTTTATACAGTGCTCAGTGGAAGAGTTTGGATTTTCAATGACACTTTTTTTTCACCTTTCTGATCCTCTCTTCAGTCTTCAGTAGGCTTGCTTTTGAATGTGCCATCAGACAAAGGTGCCATCAAGAAGGGCTCTGTCTGTGAGGTGTTCATAGACTGCACTGTCAGAGAATGGGTGGATTTGGTGTCCTCTGGTCGTTGCAGACCCCTTGAAGAGCATAAGTCCCCTTGGTGATTATTTTGCTTTCTTACTAATTTTTTTCAACGTTTAAAAATAGTCCTGTAATTTTTGTCCACCCCGACATGTGTATAAATAAAATAAAAAAACTTTCTTTATGTCTTTGTGTAGTAATAAATGTAGTAGTTCCAGCAGCTGTTAGGACATACACAGAAACCTCGCTTCTCACCAAAGTTGTCCTCATATGCTTTGCAGATGGGAACACAAAATGGCTTTGCAGAGTTCTTCAAAAGTCAGTACCACAGAACTGTTCTCGCTTTGCAGATCCCAAATCTGGGGAACTTGTGATGAACACAGTTCCTGCTTCCACCTTTCCCTGTCATGCAATGGGGACTTCTCCTGTTTCTGGGAGTGTAGAACCAGGAGGACTTTGGAGTGAGCTGTTGGCTTCTGAAGCCTCTTAGGACTGTCAGGTCAAGCCAACTGCTTCAGATTGTACATGGAAAACCTCGAGGTTTACGTGCTTGTTGCAGAAAGAGCTAACCAGCAGCTCATTTAACAAGTGACCCGCTGAAGTTTACTTTGGATTTCACTTTCTGATAGATTTCAGGTGGATTGCTGTAGGCTCTTCTGGAAGCAACAAAATTCTGTGTTGTTTCCAGGATTGACCTTGTGACTTCTGCAAACTGAAGGAATTGAAACCTCTGCCCTTCTTGGAGTGTGGAAGACAAAGTTCATGGCCCTTGAAGGAAAGGCCTGCAAAGAGCCTAAACAAAATTATAGCAAAGAAGCAAATATCCATGATATACCAGGGCTGGACCTGACTGGGAAATCTATGCATTTGAAAATGATGTTAGAACCAGAAAATGTTAACATTGCAGAGCTGCTGTTGCTGCTTTGTCCTCCCCCTGCTTTGCCTCATCTGTCCCCAGCCCTCTTCCTCTTTTCTCTCCTAGCAGCTAGCTAAGTCAAATAATCAACTGGGAGCTTCAAACTCAGTGCCCTTTTATTTAGCATCCTTTCATATTTTACAAAGAGACAATGTTTGAAATGCCAAGAGGAAGAGATGGTAATGTCTATTGTCTATTATATGCCAATATAATGTTTAATATTATCTGCCACTTAGAAGCCTAAAAATGATAGGAATCATTTTCAAAACTGTGCTGCTCCCTGGAGAGTGGACAACAGTAGTGAAGGAGTGAGATTTATCCCACAGATAAATGCCACAGGGTAGGAGCTGTGTGGAAAAAAACCCCAAAGGAGCATTAAAATTTGTTAGTACTGATGCCATGTCTCTTTTTGGGCTTTCCTCATGGTGGTTCTGCAGCAGTGAAACATTCAAAGAAGTGAACTTTTGTTTCATCCTGAGTAGAGCGAAGCTACCACATCTTGTTTCTTTTCTCTAGCTCTTTTGAGAAAATTAAACAAGAAGCAATTATGTGTCAGATGGCTGCTGCTGAGCTGATGTGTTTTTTCTTAGTTAGATGTCTTGATTAGTGGTTTGATCTTGCAATTATTATTCGTTATGAAATCTGTGATGTACCATGAGTTCAGGGTTGAACCAGTGCTGTATCTGTATAACACTCAGAATTGGGCATAAAACATTGGAAAATATCCTTAGCTAAAGTTGATAGTGCATATTTGCCCAAGCCCATCCTCCATGGGTTTATTATGCTTGCGTCTGTACTTGTATTGAACAAAAAATAATTCAAATTTATGTTCTTTGAAATGGCCTTGATTTTCTTTTTTATAAATTGAGAAATAAACGTGTCATCTTGTACTTAAAATCCTAACAACTTGAAAGCCAGCTGTTGTTCTTTTTCTAGACAGAGGGAACTAATTGCCCAACACACTGTTTTATTTTGTTTGGAAGACTTTTACATAGCTCTAGACTAATGGCAGTAATCCATAATAATATTAAAAACAAGAAAAGGAGTATGTTTGTAGACGTTTAAAGCTAGTATACATTTGCTTCTGTGAAGCTCCATAATCTTGTTTTATTAACTAATGCTTTTATGAAATAAGGAGTTGAAGAATAAAAAAATGAAGTCTGACTTTTTTTGTGTTCCCTGGCTATCCAGTAAAACCCAGGACAATCAAGTGAAACTGATGGTGGGTTGAAGGAACAGTACCTGTTGCAAATATTTTCTCTCTTACCTTAGGTTCTACTCTGTGAAATCTAAATACCTTTAGTAGTTACTCAGCCTTTTGGTTTACCCATGAATAAGAATTAGCGTTTACTTGCTTTATGAGATTATAGATGTCTGGTGACAAATACTGCCCTCTACTGCTCCTGGGCACAGAAGGCTGTCCTGGTACTTACCCAGGAGGGGAAGATGAAGGGGAAAGGGTTTTCTGATGCTTCAGATCTCCCTTTAGTGTAGAAGGTGTGCATGACCATTTCTGTTTAGACATTTGCACTCCACCTGGATGAGAGAAATCTGCACAAGTGTGAAACGCTCTCATTTTTGTGAAAGCATTGGTTTTACTCTAAAGCACCTTCTTTTCCCCTGAGCTCTTAGCCTCAGGCAGAGGCTCTGAAGTCAGTGGATAGGCTGCCAGAGGCATCCCTATCTGTAAATCACAGCTAGAGTGCTGGAATTTGCACAGAATAAACTGAGCTTATCTGGCTAGCTGAGTATTTACTGATGAATTCTGTATGCTGTGGTTTGAATATTGAAGTCAACCTAGAAGAAAATAGCTTCCCCCTCCCCCCCAGTTTTATGGATTATGATGTCTCTTAATATTTTCTCAGCCAAAGCTCTTCATTTAAAGCACTTCTGAATACAGGTTGAAACCATGGCCTTGCCTCTGCTTAGCAGAAGTCTGAATTTGACAAGCAGTGACCAGTAGTTGCTGTATCTGTTTCTAGCTGTTATCCTTAAGTGTTGGCAAAGGCATGCAGGCACTGGAAGGAATTCAGCTGATTGAGCTGCTTAAGCAGTTTTGAGAATTTACTTCCATAAATTTCAGTCTGTTCTGGCTCCTGGTTTTATCTCCATCAGATACTGTATCATGCTGTCAGCCTCTGGATAGCTCTGGAACCCTGCTGCCCAATTTATTTATTTTATTTCATTACCATAGCAAAGAATCTCCCTTGACTATTTTCAAAGCTGTATGTCTCTTAGCAGACTAAAATCAGTCTCTCTTTTAATAAACATATATTTCTCCTTGATGTCGCTGGAATTTCCAATGGCAGAGCTGTTGGTCTTTGGTGACCTTTGGAGGCTGGAAGAGGAGTTCCCCCCACAGTGCAACTCTGCCCTTTCCTGTCTCTGCAGCTCCCAGCTCCTTTGGCTGCAGTGGATTTATTCCTCAGAGGTAACGAGTAGTGGTAGTTATGCAATGTAAATAATAAATTAGATGCAATGCTTTCTGAATTTGTAAGTACCTACAAATTAATATTTTGGCAAGTCTTCTGAAACCCATGCTTCCTGTAAGTCCCGGTTCACTCAAGAGTGATGAGCCCCGTGGTGAATTTACAGGGCTGTCCACAGCAGCTAATTTAAACCTGTTGGATTCCCAACACCCATTTTACTATGGAAGTTAGGGTTACAGTTTGAATTCAGTAGAGCGTTAGTCACCTAAATTCCTCTACAGATCTGGTTTCATCCGGTGAATTTTGGAAGGCGCTCTTTATTTTTCCAAAACCATTTCTTCATTCCTAAAGTGATGTAAATTCTGTCACACAAAGTCAGTGGCAAATCATCCTTCTTTCCTGCACACGCTTTTCTTATGAGACACTTATTTAGGGGAAAAGGCACAAACCTAAAAGTAGAGTTGGAAAGAGCTTGAGTGTGGGCTCTGTGTGTAAAATGCTGAAGCTCCCAGTGCATCGAAGTTGTTGGTGTTTTGCATGGAGGTCGGTGTGTCTTGCCTGCAGGTTAGGCCAGTAGTTCCCTGGAGATTGTGAGAGCAATAATTTGTATTCGTGTGGCTCGATTTCATACCATCAGATGGGAAATCAGTAGCAGAAAATAAACATCGGTATTAACAAAAGGAAAGCAGAGGTGAAATGCTTGTTGATTGCTGCCTTTTCAGGGGTTGTTATGTATTCATGTTCAGACTGATTTCCTCTACTAGGGCAAAGACTTTGGTTTTCAATTACCATGCAGTGACTCAGAGCTTTTCTAATGAGAACTGAAGTCAGAAAATAGTTTTCTTCGTTTCAGTGCAAAACTTTGCTTTTTTCCTTTTCCCTGCTAACCCCAAGAGTTTTACTTATGGTGCAAACTGCAGCCTTGGAAAACAAGTGCCGATAAACTGCTCTCAAGTGAAGCCCTTTGGGCAGCTTTCAGAGCTTCTTAAGTTGACTCTTGCAGCACTCCCAGCCTGCTCCCAAGCAGACAAATGTGTGCTGCACTGCAGAGGCTTGGAGGAGATGATGCACAGAGAGTGAGGAGCTAGGGGGAGAGTGAAGTGCATCTTAGAAATTCCCTCTTCAATAAAATAAAACACACCCCCCCAGACATAGAATTCTTCATATACAGGTCATGTCAGAAACTCATTTAAATTGAAGACACACACTTATTAATGCAGAACATGCTCTTATCATGGGGCTGGTTTCCATAGCCAGAATTTACTTTCATAAGCAGCCTTCCTGCATGGGAAAGCCTGACTGTATGGGTTACAGGTTGCTTGATTATCTTGGCACAAAGCTTTTGTTCCTTAGCCTAATGTTCCAACATCAAATCTTTAGATAAGATCATGGAGTGGATCCTCCTGGAAGATAGCTTTAAAAAAACCCACAAGTTGGTTAGGGACAGCCAACGTGGCTGCACCAAGGGCAAGTTGTGCCTGACTAATCTGGTTGAGTTGTACAATGGAGTGACTGCATCAGGGTAAGAGCTATGGATGTCATCTACCTCTGAATTCCTTCCTCTGAATTGGAGAGATACGGGTTTGATGGATGGACTGATGGATAAGGAATTGGTTATAGTCAATGGCTCAGTGTTTAAAGAAACGAGTAGAGAGTCGTGTCTGTCACAAATCTGTACTGGGAAAAATGCTGTAACCTGGTCTAGTGGAGGGTGTGCACCATGGAAGTGGGTCATACTAGGTGATATTTAAAGGTCCCTTCCTATCCTAACCGTTCTGTGATTCTGTAACACACACCAGTTTTATAGCTCTGGAATTTGCCTATGGAAGGGACTCCCTTTGTGGCCTGCGCATTCCATTGCACCATCCAGTGGTGGCTGGTTGCAGAGAAGGCTGTGTGCAGAGTTGTCAGAGGTGCCTCTGCTCTAGATAAACTCAGAAAAATAAAAAATGGGGAAATAGAAAAATTTCCTATATTATTTTTTTCCAGTTCATCATGGAATTTGTACAATGTTGGAGTGGAAATTCTCAGTTTAGTACTAGATGTGATGTGCATTTCCCTGTGGTACACTCAGTGCCTGGTGCCTCAGAGGGAATCCAACTGCTTTTGTCTCAATACAGGCCCACACATGCAGAGAAGTGTATGTGGCAAGTTCTGCACTGTGGTTTCTTAGGTGAAAACCTTATATGTTT